>NC_140459.1:35354559-35449559 GCF_963576455.1 Neolamprologus multifasciatus | reverse complement strand
GGTTAGTGGCGTGTATCACTGTCTGCTGCAGTTTAACGGTATTACCAGGGAGATCCAGACTGAGCTTCACTCAGACAGCCACAGTGTTCACTGTCACCTCAGCCACAGTGAAAAAGTTCAGACATCTCTGTGAACGTAGCTGCAGCCATTGCATGTGTTTGAATGAACCGAGACATTAACTCTTTACATTTCCTCCTTCCAAAGCACTCTGACGGGTTGTGACTCTGGACTAATCTGTGCCATGAAGACCAAGAAATCTCAAGCAGTCAGGCCGAGCTCACCTGCCCGTCAACCAAAGTCTCGCTTCACCTTACGAAGTAGAAAGAAGAAGGAGAGGTTGATCCGAGGCAAGCTTCGCATCCGCTCCATGCCCGGAGCGTTCCTAGTGCTTGGCGTGGTGGTGGTGGTTGTCGGCACTGCTCTGGCTGTGGCAGGATACTGGCCCTATCAGATATCACGGTCGTCCATCCTGGGAGCTGCAGATGGGGAAAGCGCCTCTGAATCGCAGACGTCCGGCTGGCGTCTGGGACCCAAGGGCTTCCTGTCCACAGCCAGTCTCATTCACAGTGAGAGGATGAAGCTGTTGGGACCAGTCATCATGGGGGTGGGTCTCTTCATCCTCATATGTGCCAACACCGTCCTGTACGAAAACAGGGACAGAGAGACTCAGATGCTGCTGGCCCAGATGCGCAGTGTTATCTGCTCCGTGTCTGCGGCTGTGCCTTCAGCCGACCTTAAAGAAATAGCAGCGGCCAATTCGATGGCCAAACACTACCAGTGGGTTAGCAGTCTACCAGCTGCCCATCTCAACATTCTCTGTCTGCAGCAGCTGGCCACCTCCGAGCCCCTGCTCCAGAGCAGAAGCACCGCAGACCAGGAGCACAGCATGGAGGGCTTCTACCAGCAAGCTGTTCTTCAGATGGAAGGCCTCCACCACCAGGACTCAAAGCCTCCGTGTTCCCCCAAAGCTTCCCTCTCCAGCTCATGCAATTCCAGTCAGACTGACTTTAATGCACAGCTGGGTGTTAAATGTGAAGAGAGAGCCAGCTGCAGCTCACACACCGGCCCACTTGTTAAGACCAATGTGTGCCTGCTATCTGCAGGCTCCATGTCCACCTTAGGGGTGGATGAAGTTGATGTCCCAGCTGCTCAACCAAGGCGCTGCCACAGCATGAGCTACAGGACTAACCCCTACACAAAGCGAACTGGTAGGTGTATGCAGAGAGAGCACATTCAGGCCAATCAGCTCGAAGTCACCCGTGTGGAGGCGAGCTCACAGGTTTGTGTAAACGTTCTTGGACAGGTTGCCGACTCTGCAGAGCAGACTCACCAAAGCTGGCCTCGGCTAGATCTGGGCAACGGCAGACGATACCTGAAACTGGAGAACAAAGAAGACTCGGTGGAAAAACTGCTGGACCAGTTGGAGCACCAGTGCTCTCAGGGGGATACGAGCTTTGGATCTGGGCCTTTCCAGTGATGCTGCAAACCCAGAGTGGAATACTGATATCTCAATTTGATTTTAGTTTCACTTCTGTGCAGGGCAGAGAATAACCGAGCCCGGGAATATTTGGAGTACGGCCTTTCTATGAAGCATTTGTTGAGCTCTTTCCCAAGCTTCAGCAGAGTATTGATACACAGCGTTGGCTTGGCTGGACGTGGCAGATGTTTTCTATCATTCAAGGAGATGATGAATATCCATCCCCTACACTGATGCAGCTGAGGGGATCAGTGTTTACTTCTGCTGTTTGGGTTGGCAGCATTGCAATAAATCAGCTTGTATGTTGCCAAAATGTGTTTGCCTGTTTCTGGAACACAGCATGCACAGCCCAGTAAACGGAGAGCGAGCAGGAAGAGACTGTTTACACTGTGCAGTCAGTTCAGAACCAAACTACTCGGACTCCGGAGTCCAGGAAGAGAAATGCAACCAGTGTATAAACATGGGACTTTTTCCCTATTCCAAATGCAATGCATGACAGTGATGTACAATATGCAATATGTTGCATCTCAATTCTTATGCAAGTGATGTTATTGTTGGTTTTATATGCATAAGTAGTAACAAATGGTTATTCTGATTTAAACAACTTGGATCTTATTCTCGTGTGTGTGTAGATAGATGTATACCCATTTCCTACAGAATCAGTCATGATAACATTGTGCCAACATCAGAAGACCAGCAGTGTCAGCCTGCACTTCATGTTTGCTGTTCTAGTGTGTTACAGCACATCACTGAGAGCTTCAAAATGGACCTTTAATGGTAAAAACTGCAACAAAGAGACAACACCCGATCCAAATCCTGCAGCTGATGACTGTTGACTAATTTTCTGTTATTTTAGCTACTCCACAAAATGCAAAACATAACATTTTAATTACATGTGTCTTCATTAAGGTTTGATGTCTCGTTATTTACCTGTTAGAGCAGTTCACAAACATTTAATGATGGTTTATAACCCACGTTAATCCACATTAACATTTAGCAATGGCTGCTTGGGACTATAAGATATTTGTTAAATGATTGTGTATGAAAGTGCTACTAATGTAGTAACTAGTCTGTCTGATCACTTGGTTAGTGTTTTTGTCATGACTAAAAATGGTGACCAAACCTATGACTAGGGATGGGTACCGGTATCCGGTGCCATGATGGCACCGGTTCTGACATAAACGGTAGTAACCAGACTGAAAAGCAGAAGCACATTTCGGTGCTTTTTTTCCCCCTGAGCTGTGACACACTTTAGATTCTAGCCAATCATTTTACGTTTCTGAGGATAGTAGGCGGGTCCAGGTACGTACGTTCTTTTAGAGCAGAGCTACAGATTAAAAATGCCCAAGGTGAAGCGATCAAAGTCTGGCTGTACTTCACAGCAAAAGATGCAAACTCAGCAGCTGCAACAAGTGCTTTAAGCTGATACTGTGATACTGTCAAAGGAGGTAACACCTCAAATCTGATGAAACACCTGGCGACGCATAGCGTTTTTTTAAAAGCCGAGAAATGCGCCGTATTTGATAGCTTGCTGCGAGACCTCACACCGAGCACATCTACTGCGGGTGTGGTGCCTGTTATCGACCCGGAGTTAGCAACATCCCCCACAAACACGAAGAGGAGAGTCCTGGCCCCTAGCCCTGCCAGTGTAGCAGAAATGATGAGGATGATGATGCAGCAGCAGCCGTTCTTCTCTGCGTGAGTAGCTTAATGTTGTTCGTGTGTAATTTACGTTGAGTAGGCTAACCACGTTATTACATTAATGCATGTAAGGTGAACTAGCAAACACCATCATAGCTACATGCGGCTGTCTTCTTGTTTGATGGCAGATACTCCCTTCACCCTGGACAAAAAGGCTAAAATGACCAAAGAAAAAGTGGAAAACAGTTAAACATGAGAGGTTTTTGGACAAAGTTTGTGTTTTTTCCATTCTTTAGGCACCGGTTTGAGCACCGTTTAAGCACCAGCACCGTTTCAAAAGTACAAGTTTGGCACCGGTATCGGATAAAACCTAAACGATACCCATCCCTACCTATAACAATAAGATCCAAGTTAACAAAAAGATTATTGAAGGAAGAATTGTTCTCCTGGTGAATGCAGTATCATCTTGTGATGAATACAGGGATGCCCCCTTCTTCTGGTGTCCAGTCGACTCTTTCATAGTGTGCCCGTATTTATGAGGAGGGCGACCAAGCCCCCACACATCTTCCACTCTCGTCACATCACCCTTTGATCAATGGACTGAATGGATTGTGCGGACAAGGCGACCCTGCGACTCCACTTAGATTTAGTAAGGTTGCTGTTACTGCATACAGCTGGGTGTCATAGAGGAGGAAGACGATGAATTACAGTCTCTGGGCCCTCCTTATGTGCAGATCTACTCTGCTTTTCTTTTTGTCTGTGCTGCCTGTTCTGTATGCCACATGTCTCTACATGCATACCAAGCAATATGTGCAGAACAATCACTGCCTTGCCCTGTGCTGGACACCAAATTATATAACATTGCCATTCCTGTGTTACAAATATAAGGCAAAGCAAACATCTTTGCTGTCATCTCATTTATGCACACTGTCCTCTCTACACATCACTGACAGTCCCATTCTTCACTTAGGAGGAAACCTTGTATATTAAAAACATAGAACTGGGATCTGGACTTTCGCATCCCTCCTGAAATCCTCCAGTTGCAATTATCCTCAGCAAAGCCTGATGTATAGCTCCATATCCCTCCCCTCTCCTTAACTTTTATAGTTCCTTCGGGGCAGGTATGCAGTCCCTCATGATCTCCTCTTATTTAATTGGTCGTTTACAAGATGGCCTCTAGGTTTCTAACAGCTCGTAAAGCTAGCAGGCAGGACCTCCTGCGCTCTGTGGCAAAAGTACAGGAAAGTAGAAAATTACAGAGCTGCAAAAAGGTGTAAATGTGAAAAATGAGATCATAATTTAGAACGTTTGTGCCAGACGTCAGGTCTTGTTGTCATTTGCTGCACTGGTCTCTGCAAGCTGCCTCCACACTGCCAACCAAAGCAACGAGAGCAGGGAAGAGGCTTCTGCAGTGAATGGCTTTGTTAAGCATTCAGCCACAGTCATTTGCACATAATTGTTACTGTCCATTAGCTAATGTAGCCAAATACATTAGGATCTGGGAAGCACTGAATAGCAGCATGTGCACAAGAGCTGAGTAAATATTACCACACCAGCTCAGTCAGTTGTGATTATTACTGGCTTCCTGTTAAATCCAGAATTCAAAATCCTGCTCCTCACATACAAGGTCTTAAATAATCAGGCCCCATCTTATCTTAATGACCTTGTAGTACCATATCACCCTATTAGAGCACTTCGCTCTCGCTCTGCAGGCCTACTTGTTGTTCCTAGAGTATTTAAAAGTAGAATGGGAGGCAGAGCCTTCAGTTTTCAGCCCCCTCTTCTGTGGAACCAGCTTCCAGTTTGGATTCAGGAGACAGACCAAGGGCGTAGATTTGGTTTTGGCATTGGTGGGGACGGATGATTCAACCACCGAACCCTGCCCTGTTTCTTTTCTTTTTTCCTTTTCGTCTTTGCTTCTTGATAAAAGGAGAAATATACTTGCCTACATGTGCTATTCTACCTGCTTTTAAACCATTTAAAATTACAATTCATAGTTTTATATGTGAATTATATAATGTTAAATTACTATTAAACAAATGACTAAGTATTTTAGGCTTTAGTTTCAGCCATATTCCATATATACCAGTTATCATACAAAAATAAAAATAGCTTCAAATACAGTCAATAAATGAATATGACTTAAGGACTTAACAACATTACTTCAGTTACACCAACATCTCTGACACATTAGCACTAAGGAAACACTCAGTGACCTGGTGGGTTTTGTCCATAAAACTACTCGTCTAAGATGACCACAAAGTAACAGATCTCTCAGCAACATTCGATTCAATTTCAATTTAATTTTATTTATATAGCGCCAAATCACAACAAAAGTCGCCTCAAGGCGAAATTATGCAACATTTTAGGCACTATTGCCCCGATCAAGTCAGTGAGCTGGGATGTTTTACTCTAAACATGAACTACTGTTACAGCAACATGGACTACATGCCCCACACAGCAACTCAATGTCCACTATGTGAAGCAGCCAAACACATGCCTGCTCCTCTCACTAACTGAGATGAACTGCTGGCATATTTGTTTTACATCTATACTGTCCAGTCTCTGCTGGTGGACATGGCAACACGTGGTTAAATACAATTTTAGACTGATGTGGGCCAAAGCCTAAAACGATGTTCCGGGAGCTTGCTGTTCTGGCCGGCTCAGATATTTGAAGTTTACTCAGCTACATTCTCGCCTGAAAATTTGTTAAACGTTTATTTTGAGACCCAGAAAAAGTAATAAGAGTAATACTAAAACTAAGTAGCTGCAGTAGTAGTAGCTATTGTTGGAAACTGGAATTGGCTGGGCCAATCTGAGATATGGTTTTTCAATTTTGTTGTCCGGGTGGAAAAACGGGAGAAATTGGGGAGAATTGTGGCTCCGGGAGATTTTCGGGAGGGGCACTGAAATTCAGGATTCTCCCGGAAAAAACGGGAGGGTTGGCATGTTTGGCCTAGCATAGCCTGTAACATTATTATGACGGACACATTTTATGAGTGAACTTGACTTTAAGTGACTTACAGGTTTCTTTAAAAAACACTTTCTTATATCCAGGTTCTTCCTCTTTGCTGCCGTCCTCCTCTCCTCCTCGCAGCAGGTTTGCCGCTGCTAAAACTAAACAGAGCTCCCTGAAAGGCTCAGCCAATCACATTGGCCATATTTGTCACATGACCTAGGACTCCAGTAGAGAACGTAATTTAACTCTTTCTGCACCGCTGGGTGAATGAGACGCTGACAGATCGTTTTTTTTCTTCTTTCTATCGGTTTTGTTTGTCTTTACTCGAAGAAATCAAATTATTGGTGGGGACACGTCCCTTCTGTCCATGCCAAATCTACGCCCTTGAGACAGACACTATCTCTACTTTCAAGATTAGGCTTCAAACTTTCCTTTTTGCTAAAGCATATAGTTAGGGCTGGACCAGGTGACCCTGAATCCTCCCTTAGTTATGCTGCAATAGACGTAGGCTGCCGGGGGATTCCCATGATGCACTGGGTGTTTCTTCTTCACTCACTATGTGTTAACAGACCTCTCTGCATTGAATCATATCTGTTATTAACCTCTGTCTCTCTTCCACAGCATGTCTTTATCCTGTCTTTCTTCTCTCACCCCAACCAATCACAGCAGATGGCCCCGCCCCTCCCTGAGCCTGGGTCTGCCGGAGGTTTCTTCCTGTTAAAAGGGAGTTTTTCCTTCCCACTGTCGCCAAAGTGCTGCTCATAGGGGTCACATGATTGTTGGGTTTTTCTCTGTATGTATTATTGTAGGGTTTGCCTTACAATATAAAGCACCTTGAAGTAACTGTTGTTGTCATCTGGTACTGTACAAATAAAACTGAAGTTCTTTCATCCCATCAGTTTTAAGGTAAAGTTTTTTTTTGCTGCAGCTTCTTGCAAATCATGTTACTGCTATCCCATAACGGAGCAACTACAGGTGTTTTACAGTGAATGTGGCACTCAGCACTTAGGATTTTTCCCCACTGGGATGTTGTGACCAAGTTGTTAAATCAGCATTTGCAGCTATCAATTCAGAGGAGAGCAATAAAAAAAAGAAAAAAAAAAAACTAAAAGCAAACATGATTTTTACTACACAAGATTGCAAGCTGCAACTTTCTGCTGCAGTGAAAGCTGTGAAAAAAGCCAAGTACAAGCTCGGTTTCAAAAAGGCTGGGACACTCTAAATGTGAATAAAAAATGGTTCATGGGTCAACACATTGTATTCACAATAGAGCAGAGAAAACATCAAATGTTTAAACTGAGAAAAACGTAAGGTTTTAAGATTGTCCAATATGAGTCTTCTGTGAAGTCATGCTGTTGTAATAGTTGCAGTATGCAGTGTAGGACTGTCTTGTTGAAATATGCAAGGCCATACCTGAGAAAGATGTCTTAAGGAACATATGCTGCTCTAACACCTGTATATGCACCTGAGCATTGATGCTGTTGATCCAGACAGGCTTTGTAGCTGAGCCCTGAAAACAAGCTGGATGGTTTCTGGATCATTTTACCTGTGGCTTCTTTGTAACATACTTGCTTCTTCATGGAAGTCACCATGCCTGTTTCCCAAATTATACAAACCTATTCATGGGAGCATCTGTGGAGGATTTGTACTTGGGAGTACAGTGTGGAACATGTGTTTGATGTGGTTAAGAGGTCAAGAAGCTAAAGGTCCCCTTTAGTGTGGAGGAGGGTCCATCGTTGTTCTAAACAAAACAGTTTTCCACTTTGCCTCAGAGTACAGTAAATCAACTTTGGCCCAGAGTAGACAGCCATGTTTCATGTTGCCTCTGTGTCAACCATCAAACTGTGTCAAAACAGCTTTTGCATTATGCTAATAAACATTCAATTCAATTTAATTCAAATTTATGTGTGTAATGCTAAATCACAGCAACGGTTGCCTCAAGGTGGTTTATACTGTAAGATAAAGACCCTAGAATAATATGAAAAAAAAAGAAGCTCCAACAATCATATGACCCCCTATGAACAAGCACTTTGGCAACAGTGGGAAGGAAAAACTCCCTTTTAACAGGAAGAAACCTCCAGCAGAACCAGGCTCAGGGAGGGGCGGGGCCATCTGCTCTGATTGGTTGGGGTGAGAGAAGGAAGACAGGATAAAGACATGCTGTGGAAGAGAGACAGAGGTTAATAACAAGGATGATTCAATGGGGCCAATGGGGTGGCTGTAGCTCAGGTGGCAGAGCGGATCAGCCACTAACCAGAAGGTCGGTGGTTCGATCCCCGGCTGCTCCAGTCTGCATGCCAAATATCCTTGGGCAAGATACTAACCCCATGTTGCTCTCCGATGCATCCATCGGAGTGTGAATGTGTACGAATGTTAGATACTCAGCACTTAAACTTAGAAGTGCTTGCGTGAATGGGTGTGATTGGGTGAATGAATTAGCTGTATAAAGCGCTTTGAGTGCTCGGACAGAGTAGAAAAGCACTATATAAGAACCAGTCCATTTACCATTTACCAATGCAGAGAGGTCTGTTAACACATAGGTGTACTGACTACACCTATTGCACCTACCCACACCTATAGGATTCAGGGTCACCTGATCCAGCCTGGAAAGCTGGGACATGGGACATGCCTGGAAAGGGGGCATCCTTGTCAGATGCCCGAACCACCTCAACTGGCTCCTTTCGATGTGGAGGAGCAGCAGCTCTCTAAGGGAGAGGGCAGCCACCCTTCGGAGGAAGCCCATTTCCGCCACTTGTATTCGCAATCTCGTTCTTTCGGTCACTACCCACAGCTCGGGACCATAGGTGAGGGTAGGGGTGTAGATCGACCGGTAAATTGAGAGCTTTGCTTTTACACTCAGCTGTCTCTTCACCACAACAGACCGGTACAGCGTCCGCATCACTGCAGCCGCTGCACCAATCCATCTGTCGATCTCCCGCTCCCTTCTCCCTACACTCATGATCAAGACCCCGAGATACTTAAACTCCTCCACTTGGGACAGGGTCTCGTCCCTGACCTGGAGTGGGCACTCCACTCTTTTCCAGCTGAGGACCATGGCCTCAGATTTGGAGGTGCTGATTCTCATTCCCACCACTTCACACTCGGCTGTGAACCGTTCTAAGGCAAGCTGGAGGCCATCACCTGATGAAGCCAACAGGACCACATCATCTACAAAAAGGAGAGATGAGATACTGAGACCACCGAAGTGAAAGCCCTCCGCCACTTGGCTACGCCTAGAAATTCTGTCCATAAAAAATTATGAACAGAATCGGTGACAAAGGGCAGCCCTGGTGGAGCCCATCACCCACCAGGAACAAGTCCAGCTTATTGGCGGCTATGCGGACCAAGTTCTTGCAATGGTCGTATAAGAACTGAATGGCCCATCGCAATGGGCCAGACACCCCATACTCCTGGAGCACCCCCCACAGGACCCCCCCCGAGGGCCACAGTCGAATGCCTTCTCCAAGTCCACAAAGCACATGTAGACTGGTTGGGCAAATTCCCATGCACCCTTGAGTATCCTCGAGAGGATAAAGAGTTGATCGAATTTTCCATGACCAGGATGAAAACCGCATTGTTCCTCCTGTATCCGAGGTTTGACTAACGGATGGACTCTCCTCTCCAGCACCCTGGCATAGACTTTCCCAGGGAGGCTGAGGAGTGTGATTGCCCTGTAGTTGGAACACACCCTCCGGTTCCCTTTCGTAAAGATGGGGACCACCACCCCGGTCTGCCAGTCCAGGGGTACTGCCCCTGATCTCCATGCAACATTGCAGAGACGTGTCAACCAAGACAGCCCTACAACATTCAGAGCCTTCGGGAACTCGGGGCGGATCTTGTCCACCTCAGGGGCTCTGCCACCAAGGAGTTGTTTAACTGCCTCAGTGACCTCGCCCCTAGAGATTGGCGGGTCATTCCCCTCATCCCCAGACTCTGCTTCCTCCTCGGAAGACGCGTCAGTGGGATTGAGGAGATCCTTGAAGTATTCCTTCCACCGCCTGGCAATTTTCTTAGTCGAAGTCAGCAGCACTCCACCCGCACTATACACAGTGCAGGTAGAACACAGCTTTCCCCTCCTGAGTCGTCTGACAGTTTGCCAGAATCTCTTCATGGCAGTCTGAAAGTCTTTTTCTATGGCCTCTCTGAAATCCTCCCACACCCGAGTTTTTGCTTCCACCACCGCCCACGCTGCATTCCGCTTGGCCTGTCGGTACCTATCAGCTGCCTCCGGAGTCCCACAGGCTAACCAAGCCCGGTCGGACTCCTTCTTCAGCTTGGTGGCTACCACCACAACAGGCACCAACCACCTTGCGGCCGCAGCTCAGTGTAGCGGCTTCGGCAGTGGAGGTGAACATGGCCCATTCGGACTCAATGCCCCCAGTCTCCCTCGGAATGCTGTTGAAGCTCTGCCGGACGTGTGAGTTGAAGATCTCGCGGATCGGGGCCTCCGCTAGACATTCCCAGGACACCCAGGTCTGTCCAGCGTCCTCCCTCGCCACCTGATCCAGCTCACCTCCAGGTGGTGATCAGTTCACAGCTCAGCCCCTCTCTTTACCCGAGTGTCCAAAACAAATGGCCTCAGGTCTGGTGATACGATTACAAAATCGATCATCGACCTGCGGCCTAGTGCCATGTGCACTTATGGACACTCTTATGTTCGAACATGGTGTTCGTTATGGCCAAACTGGGGTTTGCACAGAAGTCCAATAACAAAACACCGCTCGGGTTCAGATCCAGGAGGTTGTTCCTCCCAATCACACCCTTACAGGTCTCACTGTCGTTGCCCACGTGAGCACTGAAGTCTCCCAGTAGGACAACAGGGGGAGCACCCTCCAGTGCCCCACCCAGGGACCCCAAGAAGGCTGTGTACTCTGAACTGCCACTCGGCGCATAAGCACAGATGACAGTCAGGACCCGTTCCCGAAGGCAAAGGGAACAAACCCTCTCGTCCACTGGGAGAAACCCCAACATACCAGCAGCAAGACAGAGGAATACCAAGATACCACCCCAGCCCGACGCCTCTCACCAGGGGCAACTCCAGACTGAGTCAAGCCCCTCTCCAGGAGACTGGTTCCAGAGCCCAGCCCAGCCCAGGCCAGGTTAAGAGGTACCGACTATATCTAGTTGGTACCTCTTAACCTCACGCACTAGCTCAGGCTCCTTCCCCAACAGAGAGGTGACATTTTATGTCCCAATTGCCAGTCTTGGTAGCCGGGAATCGGTCCGCCAGGACCTCTGCTCCTTGCCGCCGCCCGACTCACATTGCACCCGACCCCTATGGTGCCTCCTGCGGGTGGTGGGACTGCAGGAAGATGGGCCCATGTCCCTTTTTTGGGTTGTGCCCAGCCAGGCCCCATGGACTAAGGCCCGGCCACCAGACGCTCACCCTTGGGAACCCTCCCCGGGCCTGGCTCCAGGGCGGGGCCCCGGTAACCCTATCCCGGGCAGGGTGAACTGTTCCCTCAATGGTCTTTTCATAGGGGTCTTCTGTTTCGCTCTTTGTCTGGTCCCTCACCCAGGACCAATTTGCCATGGGAGACCCTGCCATCCTATTTTCGCCAACTCCACAATCTGCCATTGCAGACCGCGACACATATGACACCAATAGTACCTGGTTTGTAGTCTGGCCATGGTCCTCTCTACACCAAAATGTCCACCCACTGGCTCTTCATGCATCTGGGTCATCACTTCTAGTTGTAGCTTCTACATTAGTATGAGTGTTTCCGTGTAAAGTCTCTGTATCAGGGGTAGCAGTGCTTATGCCCAAAATCTCTGTGTCAGGTTTAGGAGTGTTTTGACTTACCCCCACTGAACACACTGCTGTGGTAGCCAGTATTCCCTCTACCTCACTGGACTCAGCAAATTGCAGAATTCAAATTGCACTGGACTGCCTGATGACTTGGCCCCTGGGTGTGTGAAGGGATCCTGCACTTGCATGGGCAGGACTGGAGGCAAGGTCTTCTGGAAAGACTATCAGCATTGGTGTACAATAAACCCAGATGGTGGGTGATTTTGAAGTAATATTCGGTCAGCTTCTCGAGCCACAGGGCTAACTGTCCTTGAGGCTCTTTCATCTTTGTTAGTTAGCACAGGCTGCCATGGTCTGTGGGCACCATAAAGGGATGCCCAAGGAGATACTAGCGAAAATCAGATGTGATATCCATAATGGCTAGTAACTCACGTTTCATGGTGCAATAATTCTGCTCAGTTTTTGCCGGCTTTAGACTGTCATATACAAGCACACTTTCTCTGCTGTATTTGTGACAGTATAGCGCCAATGCCTATGTCACTGGAATCAGTATCCAGTAGCATTTCACCCTGGCCCAGTGGATAGTCAAGAACCGGGGCTGAGTTTAGGTGACACTTTAGCTCATCAAAGGCTGCTTGGTGCTTAGCATGCCGTTGGAAATGGGCATTTTTCTTGGTTAAGTTATGTAGGAGCTCAGCTATGGAGGGAAAGTCTTTCACAAATCGGTGATAATATGAGGCCAGGCTGCTGACGCGTCTGACGTCTTGAATGTATGGTACATGCCGTCCATCTTATGCACCACAACAATTGGTGAGGCCCAACTGCTGTGGTTGCGCTGGGCAAGACTGCACTTCTGATCAGCGTGTTGTTGTTTTTTCCCCGCGGCTGTTGTTTAACAGAGGCACCAGGACGGGTCATGATGTCGTGTTGAATGAGGCTGGTCTGGCCCAGGTCAGCATGCCCTTTGGAAGACACATGTGCATAAGCACAGAGCAAACATTTAAGTTGGAGCTGTTCATGGCCATTTAGGTCTGTAGAGCTCTGGGCATAGAGCTTCTGCAGGTGTAAAGGAACCACAGGGGAGCTAGCCAGCAGGTCTGCAGGTAGAGGAACCCTGGCGGTTTGCATGGCTGCAGCTGGCTGGAGGAGCCCGGTAATGGATCCCTCTTTAATGGTTAGCGTTTTACTGGGACAACTTTAGAAAGTTGGATATTGAATAGTATGCTGACTATGAGTATTTTATGTTTCTCAACAAAACCTTTAGTGGGACTGAGCTTCATATTCCCTTTAATGGTTGCACCTGGATGCACCGTCCCTTTCACCATGTACTCCTGCCCTGGTTCAGCCACCGCAGTTCTAGCTAATCTCATGGCACGAGACCTTAGGCTGGCTTTAGCTTGGTAGTAGGGCACTTCCTCACCAAAAAGGACAATGTGATGCCTACCGAAATCAAGATGAGCTGCAGCTTGAGTGGAGAAGAGCTGTCCAAGGACCACTTCATTACCGGCTATATCTGTCACAAGGAAAGTGACATCCACCTGATGGTTGTTAATATTAACAGGTATCTGGACCTCACCAAGCACAGGCATGTCCCCAGGTCCAACACCGAGGAAAGACTCAGCAATTCAAGACTGTATTGAGGGTCTCATGTCAGGGTGGATGGCGTGGTAGTAGTGCAGTGCCAGCACGCTCCTCCTGGCTCCAGCTACAGCCACTGTCATGCCTCTGCTATGATTGGGAAGTCAGCTAACCTCCTTCCCCACATCAATACTCTGATGACACGATTCTTGGTTCACAGGTATAATGACACAGGGAAAGGTGAGACTGCAACATACAAAACAAGGTATTTTTAATCATTCACCATATAATGATGAAAAAATGTTGACTTGTATTAAAACACTGGGTTAATATATCTTCCTACAATATTCATATGAATTACATCTCTTTGTAACTCAAATACAAATATTAAATTATTATTTTTAACAACTCTTGTTGTAATTAATGGTTTGCATCTCTAATTTGTTGATCTTTGCTCTTTAACAAACTTAATGAGCGATTACTAGGACAAATCATAGGAAATTGTTTTCATCATTAAACTTGCAGAAAATTACTTTAAAGAAAATGATCCACACACAAAAAATAAAACAAGTCTGCACATACCCACAATGTGACCAAAGTGGTGTGGAGTTGGTGTGGAAGAGGAGCGGAGCGAGTGTGAAGGCTTTGTGTTTCCCAGCCCCTGTGGACCCTCGGAATCCTGGTGTCCAGCCAGTCATGGATTTAGCAGACTTGGTCTCCTCCTCCTCTCCCCCAGCCCCAGTTACATTTGAAGCCATTTTACAACAGCATGAACAGATGCTTGTTTGTCTCAGCGAGGACGTTGCCGCTCTAACTCAAGCAGCCACTCAGTGCACGCCCTTATCAGAACCCTCTTCTCCCAGCAAACGCACCATTTGGTTTTGGTTGTGTGTGAATTTTGTCTCCCCACACCAGAATTTTTTTCAGGGGATGTGGGGAAGTGTGCGGGATTCCTTACACAGTGCTCAGTAGGGGTCGGTTTTGATTATCGATTCAAATCGATTCTAGCTTGGATAACGTGATATCGATTGATTAAAATCCTGAATCGATTTTTATTTTACTTTGCCCGAAACGCCAGAATCTCAGGTTAAACTTCACAAAATTTCAACAACCACCAAACAGCTAAAACAGTAAACTAGAGCAGGTACACAGATTCTGCACAAAGACAAAAAAATAAAGCGCGGACCCGCCAACGGATCAGAATCAGTAAGATGTTGCCTTTCTCACCCGACGGCAGAATATTTTTATAAAATCCCTGGCCTGGAAAATCACCTTCACGTTTTTCTGTGTTTTATCCGTAGCTACTTTGACACAAAGGCATCTGCTGTGATGCTTACACCTTTGATAAAGTCTCGCAAGTGTCAGCTTTCTTTTTATAGATATAAAAATATGGAAATGAACTGATGCATGATCTGAATTATAATATTTCTGACTCTCTGAGGCAAAAGTTCCCCGATTCAATCAAATCGAATCGAATTGAATCGAATCGTGGATCAAATCAATTCGGGACTTTGTGAATCAGAATCAAATTGATTCTAGAAATCAGTGACAATACCCAGCCCTAGTGCTCACTTCAGTTTTGCCAGGAGCCGCATGTTTTCTCCAATGATGGGATTATTTGAGCTACTGCAGAGACCGTGCTCTAACATGGGCGCAGGTACGGTGCTGTGCGCTAATCCTGAAATTACCTATGCTGATTTTCTGTCTCAGTTTTGAAGTGTTTTTGATAAGGGGTCCACTGCAGCGGCAGCCGGACTCTGCCTCATGAACCTGAAGCAAGGTAAGCGGATCATGGCTGATTTCTCCATTGATTTCTGGACACTGGCGGCACAGACGGGGTGGGGCCAGGACGCATTAAAGAGTGCACTGCTGAACAATGTGAGTGAGGAGGATGTACTAGTGAGACGTGAATTTTCTTGTGTCATTGTGTTCTGGATTGATGACCGCCTGCGGGCGCGACAGAGCACGCAAAGTCACTTCATTCATGAGCCTCCGGCGTCAGGAGATGCCTCATCGGAGCCTCAAGGGATGCTGAGTACAGTGGAGTTGGGAGGGGGAGCGACCCATGCCACTCGGACAATCGCAACTCTTGCTTTTATCACCTTAATAAATCAAAACATCATTTAAAAGCTGTTGCATTTACTTGGTGTCCCGTATTCTAAATATTGAGGATAAGAACAAACCAACACTGGCCCAGAAGAGTTCAGTCAAACAATGATTTGTGTGGGAAGATGTACACTGCAACACATCAGCATAGATCTTCGCCCAAAAATACACTTCAGACTGCTTTTAATTCATCAGGGTTACGCCCCTTCATGCGTTAACAAGAATTATGATATGCATCCATTACAGTAAATGTTCAGTTAAAAAGCTAAAAACAGACAAAGAAGTTCCTCGTTCTTTCACATTCTTCCATACATGGCAATTTGTTTCACCCTCCAGATGGTCCCTGAGGGTTTGCACTCTTCTTGACTCTTCTTCTGTCACCTGTTACTAGGCAAACTCAAATGCAGTTAGAAGCAAAATGAATTCCAGGCCCTCAGCCTGGCCTATGTTTAAATCATTTGTGTTTGCGGGATTTTGAATTCTGGATTTAACAGGAAGCCAAAACAGGAGAAATCTGCTCTCTCTTTCTAGTCCCTGTCAGTACTCTTGCTGCAGCATTTTGGATTAGCTGAAGGCTTTTCGGTGGTTTTTTGGACATCCTGATAATAATGAATTACAGTAGTCCAGCCTGGAAGTAATAAATGCATGAACTAGTTTTTCAGCGTCACTCTGAGACAGGATATTTCTAACTTTAGAGATGTTGCACAAATGGAAGAAAGCAGTCTTACATATTTGTTTAATATGTGCGTTGAAGGACATATCCTGGTCAAAAATGACTCCAAGGTTCCTCACAGCGTTACTGGAGGCCAAGGTAATGCCATCCAGAGTAAGAATCTGGTTAGATACCATATTTCTAAGCTTTTCAGCGCCAAGTACAATGACCTCAGTTTTATCTGAGTTAAGAGCAGAAAGTTAGTGGCCATCCAAGTCTTTATGTCTTTAAGACATTCCTGCAGTTTAACTAATTGGTGTGTGTTATCTGGCTTGATGGACAGATAGAGCTGGGTGTCATCTGCATAGCAGTGTAAATGTATGCTATGTCTTCTAATGATGCTGCCTAAGGGAAGCATGTATAATGTAAACAGAATTGGTCCTAGCACTGAACCCTGTGGAACTCCATAATTAACCTCAGTGTGTGAAGAGGACTCTCCATTTACATGCACAAACTGGAGTCTATTAGATAGATATGATACAAACCACTGCAGCACAGTACCTGTAATACCTACAGCATGTTCTAATCACTCTAATAGGATATTATGGTCAACAGTATCGAATGCTGCACTGAGGTCTAGCAGGACAAGCACAGAGATGAGTCCACTGTCAGAGGCCATAAGAAGATCATTTGTAACCTTCACTAAAGCTGTTTCTGTGCTGTGATGAGCTCTGAAACCTGACTGAAACTCTTCAAATAAACCATTCCTCTGCAGATGATCTGTTAGCTGTTTGACAACTGCTCTTTCAAGGATTTTTGATATGAAAGGAAGGTTGGAGATTGGCCTATAATTAGCTAAGACTGCTGGGTCTAGAGATGCTTTTTGAGTAAAGGTTTAACTACAGCCAGCTTTAAGGCCTGTGGTACATAGCTGATTATTAGAGATAGGTTGATCATATTTAAGATCGAAGAATTAATTAATGGCAGGACTTCTTTGAGCAGTTTTGTAGGAATGGGGTCTAAAAGACACGTTGATGGTTTGGAGGAAGTAATTATTGAAGTTAACTCAGAAAGATCAATTGGAGAAAAAGAGTCTAACTTAACATCAATGGTACTAAGAGTAGCTGTAGATAATATTACATCTGTGGGATGATTATTGGTAATTTTTTCTCTAATGATAAAAATTTTATTTGTGAAGAAGTTCATGAAGTCATTACTAGTTAACGTTAAAGGGATGGTTGGCTCAAAAGAGCTCTGACTGTTTGTCAGCCTGGCTACAGTGCTGAAGAGAAACGTGGGGTTGTTCTTATTTTCTTCAATCAGTGACGAATAGTAAGATTCAATTCAATTCAATTTTATTTATATAGCGCCAAATCACAACAAATGTCGCCTCAAGGCGCTTCATAGATACAGAGAAAAGCCCAACAATCATATGACCCCCTATGAGCAAGCACTTTGGCGACAGTGGGAAGGAAAAACTCCCTTTTAACAGGAAGAAACCTCCGGCAGAACCAGGCTCAGGGAGGGGCGGCCATCTGCTGCGACCGGTTGGGGTGAGAGAAGGAAGACAGGATAAAAGACATGCTGTGGAAGAGAGACAGAGATTAATAACAGATACGATTCAATACAGAGAGGTCTATTAATACATAGTGAGTGAGAAAGGTGACTGGAAAGGAAAAACTCAATGCATCATGGGAATCCCCCGGCAGCCTACATTTATTGCAGCATAACTAAGGGAGGATTCAGGGTCACCTGGTCCAGCCCTAACTATATGCTTTAGCAAAAAGGAAAGTTTTAAGCCTAATCTTAAAAGTAGAGATAGTGTCTGTCTCCTGAATCCAAACTGGAAGCTGGTTCCACAGAAGAGGGGCCTGAAAACTGAAGGCTCTCCCTCCCATTCTACTTTTAAATACTCTAGGAACAACAAGTAGGCCTGCAGTGTGAGAGCGAAGTGCTCTAATAGGGTGATATGGTACTACAAGGTCATTAAGATAAGATGGGGCCTGATTATTTAAGACCTTGTATGTGAGGAGCAAGATTTTGAATTCAATTCTGGATTTAACAGGAAGCCAATGAAGGGAAGCCAAAACAGGAGAAATATGCTCTCTCTTTCTAGTCCCTGTCAGGACTCTTGCTGCAGCATTTTGGATTAACTGAAGGCTTTTCAGTGAGTTTTTTGGACATCCTGATAATAATGAATTACAGTCGTCCAGCCTGGAAGTAATAAATGCATGAACTAGTTTTTCAGCGTCACTCTGAGACAGGATATTTCTAATTTTAGAGATGTTGCGCAAATGGAAGAACGCAGTCTTACATATTTGTTTAATATGTGCGTTGAAGGACATATCCTGGTCAAAAATGACTCCAAGGTTCCTCACAGTGTTACTGGAGGCCAAGGTAATGCCATCCAGAGTAAGAATCTGGTTAGATACCATATTTCTAAGCTTTTCAGCGCCGAGTACAATGACCTCAGTTTTATCTGAGTTAAGAGCAGAAAGTTAGTGGCCATCCAAGTCTTTATGTCTTTAAGACATTCCTGCAGTTTAACTAATTGGTGTGTGTTATCTGGCTTGATGGACAGATAGAGCTGGGTGTCATCTGCATAGCAGTGTAAATGTATGCTATGTCTTCTAATGATGCTGCCTAAGGGAAGCATGTATAATGTAAACAGAATTGGTCCTAGCACTGAACCCTGTGGAACTCCATAATTAACCTCAGTGTGTGAAGAGGACTCTCCATTTAAATGCACAAATTGGAGTCTATTAGATAGATATGATACAAACCACTGCAGTGCAATACCTGTAATACCTACAGCATGTTCTAATCGCTCTAATAGGATATTATGGTCAACAGTATCGAATGCTGCACTAAGGTCAAGAAGGACAAGCACAGAGATGAGTCCACTGTCAGAGGCCATAAGAAGATCATTTGTAACCTTCACTAAAGCTGTTTCTGTGCTGTGATGAGCTCTGAAACCTGACTGAAACTCTTCAAATAAACCATTCCTCTGCAGATGATCTGTTAGCTGTTTGACAACTACTCTTTCAAGGATTTTTGATATGAAAGGAAGGTTGGAGATTGGCCTATAATTAGCTAAGACTGCTGGGTCTAGAGATGCTTTTTGAGTAAAGGTTTAACTACAGCCAGCTTGAAGGCCTGTGGTACATAGCCGATTATTAGAGATAGGTTGGTCATATATAAGATCGAAGAATTAATCAATGGCAGGACTTCTTTGAGCAGTTTTGTAGGAATGGGGTCTAAAAGACACGTTGATGGTTTGGAGGAAGTAATTATTGAAGTTAACTCAGAAAGATCGATTGGAGAAAAAGAGTCTAACTTAACATCAATGGTACTAAGAGTAGCTGTAGATAATATTACATCTGTGGGATGATTATTGGTAATTTTTTCTCTAATGATAAAAATTTTATTTGTGAAGAAGTTCATGAAGTCATCACTAGTTAACTTTAAAGGGATGGTTGGCTCAAAAGAGCTCTGACTTTTTGTCAGCCTGGCTACAGTGCTGAAGAGAAACCTGGGGTTGTTCTTATTTTCTTCAATCAGTGATGAGTAGTAAGCTGTTCTGGCTTTGCGGAGGGCTTTCTTATAAAGCAACAAACTATTTCTCCAGGCTAAATGATGATCCTCTAAATTTGTGACACGCCATTTCCTCTCCAGATTACGAGTCATCTGCTTTAGGGTACGTGTTTGAGAATTATACCACGGGGTCAGGTACTTCTGATTAGAGACCTTAGTTTTCACTGGAGCTACAGTATCCAGAGTCGTACGTAGTGAGGAGGTGAAATTATTAACAAGATAATCGACCTCTGTTCGGGTAGCGTTCAGATAGCTGCTCTGCTCTGTGTTGGGACTAGAAAGAGAGAGCATATTTCTCCTGTTTTGGCTTCCCTTCATTGGCTTCCTGTTAAATCCAGAATTGAATTCAAAATCCTGCTCCTCACATACAAGGTCTTAAATAATCAGGCCCCATCTTATCTTAATGACCTTGTAGTACCATATCACCCTATTAGAGCACTTCACTCTCGCTCTGCAGGCCTACTTGTTGTTCCTAGAGTATTTAAAAGTAGAATGGGAGGCAGAGCCTTCAGTTTTCAGGCCCCTCTTCTGTGGAACCAGCTTCCAGTTTGGATTCAGGAGACAGACACTATCTCTACTTTTAAGATTAGGCTTAAAACTTTCCTTTTTGCTAAAGCATATAGTTAGGGCTGGACCAGGTGACCCTGAATCCTCCCTTAGTTATGCTGCAATAGATGTAGGCTGCCGGGGGATTCCCATGATGCATTGAGTTTTTCCTTTCCAGTCACCTTTCTCACTCACTATGTGTTAACAGACCTCTCTGTATTGAATCGTATCTGTTATTAATCTCTGTCTCTCTTCCACAGCATGTCTTTTATCCTGTCTTCCTTCTCTCACCCCAACTGGTCGCAGCAGATGGCCGCCCCTCCCTGAGCCTGGTTCTGCCGGAGGTTTCTTCCTGTTAAAAGGGAGTTTTTCCTTCCCACTGTCGCCAAAGTGCTTGCTCATAGGGGGTCATATGATTGTTGGGCTTTTCTCTGTATCTATGAAGCGCCTTGAGGTGACATTTGTTGTGATTTGGCGCTATATAAATAAAATTGAATTGAATTGAATTGAATTGAATTGAATTGTTGGTACAGGGCATTGACGATGATAACAGTGGCTGGATTATATTCTTAAACTTAGTTACAGCGCTTTCAGAAAGACATCTACTTTGATAAAGTCTACTCTCCACTGCTGCGTAATCAATTATTGTAAATGTAAATGTTATCAAGAAATGATCAGACAGGAGAGGGTTTTCAGGAAACACTGTTAAATGTTCAGTTTCTATGCCATATGTTAAAACAAGATCTAGAGTGTGATTAAAGTGGTGGGTGGGTTCTTTTACATTTTGAGAGAAACCAATTGAGTCTAACAACAGATTAAATGCCATGTTGAGGCTGTCATTTTTAGCATCAACATGGATGTTAAAATCACCCACAATAATTATTTTATCTGAGCTCAGAACTAAATTAGATATAAAGTCTGAGAAATCAGACAGAAACTCTGTGTAAGGCCCAGGTGGACGATAGATGATAACAAGTAAGACTGGTTTCTGAGTTTCACAGCTGGGGTGGACAATGCTAAGCATCAGGCTTTCAAATGAATTAACAGTCTGTCTTGGTCTTTCATTAATTAATAGACTGGTGTGAAAAATTGCTGCCACACCGCCCCCTCGACCTGTGCTTCGAGATTTCTGGTAGTTAGAATGACTCGGGGGTGTTGATTCATTTAAACTAACATAATCATCCTGCTGCAACCAGGTGCTGGTGATACTCTACCGCAGAGCGAGCGAACACCAAGTGACAGCGCCACCAAAATAAGCATTTAACACTGATTAGATGCTCAAAATTAGGGAGCAAGAACCAGAAAATCATGCACATGAGGAATCCCTTGGAGAGACTTGTGCTGAGAAACTGGGAGCGGGGAGATACAGAACTAGGTGTACCCATTCATGAGAGATGGCACAAGAATAAACACAGTGAATGAAAATACAACCTCAAAGTAATAAGACTAACAATGACTGAAGACCTGACAACAATGGAATATACAAAAGATAAGACTTAAATAACCAGTATTAAGAAAACACAAGTGAAAATAACACAACTCACTAATGTGGGAACTAAATATTAGCTAATTAAAGAATATAGGCTCTCATCGCCAGGGATAACCAAAAACTGACAGCACGATTTACTAACATAAACTTAAAACACTCGGCACCAAAAGAAACGTACAAAATCTTGAAACCCCAGGTCTCAAACCCACTGACCGTGACAACTGGTCTAAACAAAATAGTCATTAGAATGAGTGACTCCACCTTAATAAACATACACTTAGTCTTTATTTTATTTCTAAGTTAAGTTACTGTGTTGTGATGTGTCGTGTCGTGTTGTACGTCGTGCTGACGTGGGACAGTTTTCCAATTTCATTGTACTATGTATGACTGTGCAATGACAATAAAGAGTTATCTTATCTTATTGCAAAAGTCAGTGTTTGAAGTTTGCAAAGTATAATCT
Organism: Neolamprologus multifasciatus; assembly: GCF_963576455.1. NCBI lineage: Eukaryota > Metazoa > Chordata > Actinopteri > Cichliformes > Cichlidae > Neolamprologus > Neolamprologus multifasciatus. The sequence continues at coordinate 35,427,308 of NC_140459.1, read as the reverse complement.
GATTGAGCTTGAAGCGTTCATGAGAAGACTGCTGTGGGTAAAACACTGGTCATCAAAGGTATAAAAGAAACAACAGTCCACACGCTGTTGAATTATTCTGCTTTGAGGCTTTGAGGTTGCATCACAACCGCTGGCAGAGGCACACTGAACACAGTTTATCACACAGTCAGGAGGAGAATAAATGTGAACAGATTGGTGGTGCTCACCAAGTTCTTCTAAACACACTGAAGCTGAATTAAAGGAAGGTTTTGTTCTGTGTTATGATCTGTTTATGGTTGTTTATGTTGAGCTGGAGTTATGTTTACAGTTGAGCATATCTTTCCATTTATAGTTTTTAGTGAGTGTTGTGTGGCCAGTGTGAAAAGAAGTGAGTGGCCAACAGAATCACTGACATGTTTACCAGTTGTCTCAGGGTTCATAAATCTATCCCAGCTTTGCAAAGGCAGAGTGCAGGAGCCACACTGAGCAGAGAGACAGTTACTTTTACCTTTCAAAGAGAATAATAAAGCGGCTTCTCTCTACAGTCTGCCCTTCAAGCTACACTTTGTCTTTGCACCATACAGCCTCTCCTTCAGTCGTCTTACATAAGGCTATCAATTCTATATAGATGTACAATAGCACCAGAGTTGGTATTTATAAAGTGTTTCAGAGTTATTCTCAGGAAACTTAGACCTCCTTAAAATCACAGATTTTAAGTAGAGAATAAATAATGTCTCTGTGGTAGGGTGTGGTCAGCTGCAGGGGAGGGGTGGAGCAGTGGGTTCATGCTGCAGCAAATAAAAAAGGACACTGCCATCACAGTGCCGATGGTTGGGCCATTCCTGCTGCAGTCACCATTTTACATGTTCTCCCACAAGAAGCTGTTTGTGTTCTCAGCTAGCTGCAGTCTGTGTGTGGAAACTAATTTATTATGAGTTTATAGCTCAGCTGAGTGAAAGCAGCCATGTATCATTTTATAGTTTTCTAAAAAAGCAACATGCCATACAGGTAGTCTACATAATAAGAGGTAGTCAGTGGATATAACCATCTCAAAACAACAAGATGGAAGCATCTTTACATGGAAACAACATGGAAGCAATATTCTTCTTCACTACACCAACAAGCTGCTCAGAGTTCGAGGCAAATCATATCAAATCAGCCAAATCAAGGAAAAGGATTGGAATTTTTTCCATAACTGAAAAATCTGCAACCATGCTTCAAAGGTACAGTGTCTCAAATCTCACTGCTAGTTATCAGTAGATGTCATTGCAAATTGCAATCAGCTGAACTGTGTTTTTCCTGCCCCTCCCAGGTCAAATGCATAATGCTTGCTATAGTGGCCACTGTAGGGCAAACAGCTCTGGCCATACATCTGTTAATGAGTCAGTGAAGCTTGCTTCTGTTTTCTTGACAGTGATGAGTATATCCTGCGATATGATGAATATTGTCAACCTTTACATGTGAGAATGTAATCAAACTTTATTAGAGAGAAAGTGTTATTTTTAGGAGACTTGAGCCTAACATTAGCTGGCATAATGTTAGCTTATAACCGCTGTTTAAAGATGGAAGGATCACATGTATAATAATAAAAATAATAAGCATGTGCTTGTAGCACATCCACTGATACACAGTAGATATAAGAGCTGTAGATAAACTGGATAAATGTCAAATCCTCATGACAGCAAGTTAGTGATGTGTACCATATGTGGACGTGTAGGTGTGTGGCAGGCAGAGTTGTGGACCTAAAAACACAGCATGTAGCAACACTGAACTAAAATCACACCTTCAATGCTGAAAGAAACAGGCAACAAAAGTCCCAACTAAACTGTCACAAAACATAAAATTAACTGACAGACAGGAGCCCAAACAGACAGAACCACTACCTACAGTGAGGGTGAACATGACAGAGAACTGAGGGAAATGCAGACAATATACACACAAGGAGGCTAACGAGGGAACAGGCCACAGGAAGGAACAGCTGACACCAATCTGACTGCTGAGACAGGGGCTGTGTCCCAATCCAGTGACCGCACGCTTCGTAGACCACATTTGGAGACTGATTACGTCACAGCGATGCGAAGAAGGGTGTCCCAATTCGAAGTGTACTCCAAATGTGGTCGACAAATGCGCAGTTCATTTCCCCAATTTGAAGGGTGGGTCCGGTCTAGACTTCGTGGTAAATGGACTGATTCTTATATAGCGCTTTTCTACTCTCCCGGAGTACTCAAAGCGCTCTATACAACACGCCACATTCACCCAGTCACACCCATTCTCACAAGCACTTTACTTAGTGCTATCTAACTACATTCACACACATTCATACTCCGATGGACGCATCGGAGAGCAACTTGGGGTTAGTATCTTGCCCAAGGATACTTGGCATGTAGACTGGAGGAGCCTGGGATCGAACCTCCAACCTTCTGATCAGTAGGTGACCTGCTCTACCTCCTGAGCTACAGCCAGGAGGTAGACCTCCTGGCTGAATCCTGGGATATATGGGACCACGAATCCCAGGATTCCTAGCGTGACACAACCAGGTCAGTGCGTAATGATGGCATCAGCTGCGGTGGAGGACAGCTACACCTTAAAATGTAAGATATGTTTGAAGGAGCAAAACAAAGATTTAAAAGTCAGTGGAAGTTGAATAGTAAATGTCAAGGTGAATTTTGTGACACCTGTTGGACCCATGTGACCGTAAATGCACAGTCCCGCATATTTTTGATTCATGTTCCAGACAGACGGCAGTATGAATAATAGTAACACCACTGCAAGTGTAATTAATAGTATCAATATTACCCTTTCTGGGACAAACTAAAATGTTAAGATATTCCAGGCAAGAATGTAGCTGTGTACACTCCAAATATCTGCGTGAGCCACCAAGACAGCACATATTTGCAAAGGTGATCACACCATCCCTGTCAAATATGATAGAGAAGTCCCTGACATGAACCTAGGACCTTAAAAAGTCATTGTTTGGCCTTAGTCAGTGCTGCCTTTGTCCCACAATAAATCGGTTTGCCTGACATTAAAGTTTGTATAATAATAATGGATTGGATTTATATAGCGCTTTTCAAGGCACCCAAAGTGCTTTACAATTCCACTATTCATTTACTCTCACATTCACACACTGGTGGAGGCAGCTACGGTTGTAGCCACAGCTGCCCTGGGGCAGACTGACAGAGGCGAGGCTGCCATATCACACCATTGGCCCCTCTGGCCATCACCAGTAGGCGGTAGGTGAAGTGTCTTGCCCAAGGACACAACAACCAGGACAGAGAGCCCGGGGATCAAACCGGCAACCTTCCGGTTACAGATGCGCTTCCCAACCCCCAGCGCCACGGTCACCCCAAACATGTCTGTATGTCCCACACAGCTGAATATGCTGTACAAACGGCAAACATGGAACTGATCAAACAGAAGTGCAAGATGGTCGGGAATTTAATCCAATCTCCTGCTGTATTTCAGGGACCAAGCAGCAGACGGCAGAGTTTATCCGACTCCGCCGTGACAATGAGCACCTGTTCACCGGTGCCAAACACTCAGACGCAGTGGGTTGGAGGTACAGCAATAGTATGAGGTTTCTAATCAGTGTGGACTGTCTGCCCTGTGGTCCCAGTCTAGTACATTTTGCTGTGGATGCCATTCAGGGAATAACATGATTGACATGTTCTATCATATTTCAGCTGTTTTTGCCAACTGCCACTTTTGATTTCCTCTGCCTTTAGGAGTGCAAGTATCCAGCGACAGGTGAGAGTGTAAGTGGAAAGCTGCAACCGGGGCTCGAACCGGCAACCTTCCGATTACAAGACGAACACCCAACTCTTGAGCCATGATCGCCCAATGCAAACCAAGATTCCACAAAGCACGTCCTGTACCTTATGCTTTACGCCGTCGAAGCAGAGCTCCAACGCTTGGAAGAGCAAGGAATACTCACCAAGGTGGAATGGTCTACACCAATGGTATCAGTAAGCAAGAAAGCAAGTGACAGTGTGCGGATCTGTGGTGATTTTAAGGTTTCAGTGAACCCAGTTCTCCGCATAGATCAGTACCCACTTCCACGGATAGAAGACATATTCACAGCAGTGGTAGGTGGCAAACACTTTTCAAAAATTGACCTTGCCCAAGCTTATCTCCAGATGGAAGTAGAAGAGACACAATCGTCACTGGTGTTGATGAGGAGACTCATCTGGCTAACCTAACAGCAGTCCTGGCCAGGCTAGAAAAATATGGATTGAGAGCAAACAAAAACAAATGTGAGTTCTTTAAGGATGCCATTGAGTATTGTGGACACAAGGTCGACAGACATGGGCTCCACAAAACCGAGGACAAAGTTGAAGCAGTCCTGAAGGCACCGGAACCTAAAAATGTGAGTCAGCCACGCTCATTCTTGGGTTTAATTAATTATTACCACAAGTTTCTACCAAACCTTTCAACAGTCCTGCACTTAGGTAGTTCTCTGGAGTACGCAGACAACTACCTAATGGCAGTTCTCTGCGTACTCCACCCGTAAAGACCAACTATCCGTTTGCCGAGGATTTGTCATGTGGGAAACTCGTGTCATCACCCAAACTACGTACAAAGGGACTGGACTCACTGCACGATGGACATTTGTGTGTGGTTAAGATGAAAAGTCTTGCTAGAAGCTATGTTTGGTGGCCAGGCATTGACTGTGAAATAGAGAATATGGCTAAATCCTGCACTGGTTGCCAGCAGACGCTGCGCCAGCCTCAAACAGCACCTGTACACGTGTGGGAGTGGCCATCCGCTCCATGGCAACGCATTCACATAGAATATGCTGGCCTATTATTGACCAAATGTTCCTGGTTGTGGTTGATGCTCACTCAAAGTGGCCAGAACTCTTCCCTGTAAAGCAAGCAACAGGTGTCAGCACGATCAATAGTCTTCGGTCACTGTTTGCACGCACAGGTCTGCCACAACAGCTCGTAAGTGACAATGGTGGTCACTTTACTGGAGAGGAGTTCCCGTGTTTCCTTAGGAGTAACGGCATACGACATGTCACGTCAGCTCCCCATCGTCCTGCAACAAATGGACAAGCTGAACGGTTTGTCCAGTCCTTCAAGCCGTCAATGAAAGCCAGTCGCTTTCATTGACCGCTACAACAGAAAATTGACAATTTCTCACTGGCTTACAGGAACGCCACACATGCAACAACTGGACACACACCTGCAATACTCTTCATGGGACGGAATCTGAGATCACGTTCAGATTTGCTGAAACCAGACATTCGCAAGGATGTCCAAGATAAACAGTCTTCCATGGTGGAAGCGACAACAAACAAAACCAGATTCTTCAATGTTGGACAAAAAGTTCTCACCAGAGACTACAGAGACCCAAGTTAGAACTGGCAGTCTGGCACGATTCTGTCACGGACCGGACCGCTGACATACACCATAAATGTTGGAGCCAACTTGTCTGGCGTAGACATGTTGATCAGATTCTAGATGCGGAAAGTCACATGGTTCCACAGCAATCTGAGAGCACATCTACACCTCAAGATTTAGAAGAGTTTGCCTTCGCTTCACCACCTGAGGTTCAGGGTTTACATGAAACCACCAATGCTCAAACACCTGAACTTTCCACACAGAGCACTATGGACTCTGACCAAACAGGCAGATGCTACCCTGAGAGAAATCACAGAGCACCTCAGAGAATGAACTTGAGTTCATTTTGTAAGGAAAGCAGTTAAAATGTTTACGAGGAAACAACCTACCTCTGGGGCAATTGTGGCTCAAGAGTTGGGAGTTCGCCTTGTAATCGGAAGGTTGCCGGTTCGAGCCCCGGCTCAGTCTCGGTCGTTGTGTCCTTGGGCAAGACACTTCACCTACCGCCTACTGGTGATGGCCAGAAGGGTCGATGGCGTGATATGGCAGCCTCGCTTCTGTCAGTCTGTCCCAGGGCAGCTGTGGCTACAATGTAGCTGCCTCCACCTGTGTGTGAATGGGTGGATGACTGGGTGTGTAAAGTGCTTTGGGGTCCCTAGGGGGGACTAGTAAAAGCGCCATACAAATACAGGCCATTTACCATTACTCTATGTTGTAGGCATTTGCCTGAAAATATCTTGATTGTTTGATACTTATTGTGTTCATCAAAGCTGGATGGGAGGAACTGTTATGTATTTAGTAAAATCAGTTTATATTTTTGTGCTACTACTTTCTGTGTAAAGTAGAGAACACCAAGTGTGGTGTATGTGCACATTGTTATGCCTGTGCTGTTCCACAACATGGTTAATAAAGTAAGTTACTAACAACCGAAAAGGTGTTGTTACTTTACCAGTTAAGTTATAAGAGAGAATATAACAAAACAGTTACAATTTAAGGGCAAATTCTTTCCTGCACAGGCTGAGGAAAAATAGAATAACATATAAAACAGCAACAGCTCCGGATTTCCAACAATAAATGAGCTGCAGGAAAGTGATTTGATGTGATGTTGATATTGCTGCTGTCAAAAACTCAGTGCCAGCATAATCCTTGTGTCAGTGTCAGAGCACTGAGCCTTTACAGCAGAGTGTGTAGCACACAGTGCTGCTTGTTTGCTGCTAACATCCTGTATGTAGATGGATAAGAGGATCGGCACTGGCATGAAAATGAGTCAAGGAGCTGAAAGACCCTACAGAAGCACAGTAACTTGTTCTCATCAGTGCTAAACCTTGACTTCACCATCACAGCACGAAACTATTCTCAGACACGTAGTGTAATAGCAGCACTTGCAACAGGTGCACAACAGGCTAACAGCGAGACAACAACTAAACAAAAATGGTTTTACAGGCGACTGGCATCTTCTCCCTCTTCATCTTTTCTGACAGTTTATACTTTACTTTCATTTATTTATTTCTATATTTTACTGAATCATTATTGTGCCTTTCATTTATTTTAATGGAATTTTACATTGTTAAGCACTTTCTGCAGCACGGACCGTTGGTAATGTGTTATATAAATAAACTTGACGGCCTATCATGTACACCAGATGTGGGGTCAGCACGTACTCTAACAAACCAAACCGATCCAGATCCTACCAGAACACTTTAACTTCTACCTAATTTCAACGTAAAACTTCAGACTTATTGTTCAGATTACACAGATCAACAAGCATTTTGGAAATTCAGGAAGGTTTTGATTGATTGATCATACTTTATTCATCCCGAGGGAAATTGGGTTAAGCCTGCCAGCCGTGCCAGCGCCGTCTTACCCTTCAGACCATACATACATTACACAAACATCACATGGGGAAGACAGGCCAGAGGGGTATAACATGGATACAGCACAACACGAGGAAAGAATATAACTCCCCCCAGACTGAGCTCCAACAGGGAGATCAGTTTGAGAACAGAAAAAAAACACCTCTGCACATGGTCCTGAAATCTGTGAACCTGCGAACGTTTTCTTTATGATGAGTTCAAAAAGGAAACTGAAGCCAACTGAATCAGCAGCATGCGACGCATTAATGCAGACTGTCCAGCATTTTCTTGGCAGTCACAGAGGAGAAAATTGTGATGAGTTTGCAGTTAACATGGTGAAAGCATAGCAGCTAATGAGTGGCAGAATGTCACTGAAGATGCAGTTTGAAATTGTCATCTCGACTTTTTTCCACCAGATCTCGGCGACTGTCAGCGAGCATGGGAACGATTTCATCGAGATTTAGAAGTGATGAGAAACTGATGTCAGGGAAATTTTAATCAGAGCATGATGGGAGACGGCAGTTGGTTCTTGCAAAGACAGCTTTACACCAAGTGTAAAAGGCAGTGCCTTAACCTTTTTGGGCACACTGACCTTATTTTATTTTGAGCTAAATTAAGAGAAAGTCTGCTTTAACATGTCTCTATTATTGTTTTTAGGTCAGTTTTCATAATAACTAACTAAACATATTTTTAGGTGGATAATATTATAAAAATATATATATTGATATTTTAAAGAGTCAAAATATCAGTGTTGTGTATCTTAAAATCTTAAATCAGATTTCATATCAGTATAAAACCTAATGGAGAGTTGTTCTGTCATGTTGTGGCAGGCTGGACCCAAACATGAAAAGGAAACTCAGCAGCTCTATTTGCTGGAAAACAAACTCGTTACAAATGAACAAAAAAGGAACTGGAAACTAGGAACTCATGAAAAATAAACTAGAAAACACAGAGCAAAGAGTTCTCAGGAGCCACGAAAAAACCCACAGCAACGAGGGGGCACGATGTAACAACAGACAGAGGAACACACAGGGCTTAAATACACATGGGAGTAACGAGGGGAGGGAAACACAGCTGGGACTAATCAGACATAACGAGACGGGGAGGAAGCAAAACTGAAAACACTGAATACACGATGAAGAACTATCAAAATAAAACGGGAACATGAGGCCTTCACAAAGACGTGGATTCAACACTGTGACACGGAGACATGACTGACTCAGAGAACAGAGGGAACATGAAACATGGAGACAAGAGTAACTAAACGTGGAACACAGAGAAGGCACAGTGACAGAAAACTCGGAGCTAGAAACTAAGACTATGACACACATACAGGGAGAACATGCACTAAACCAAAGAATAGTCCAGGACCTGAAACACAAAGTACTGCGACATGTTCTGTATCAAACCAAAAAACATTTTTGTAGACCAACTTTTATCATTGGTTTCTAAAGGAGTTAAAAGGGTTACAGAGCTAGAAGCAAACATGTCAGTTTGCAAAGCTAGTGGATTTATTGCGTGTGTGGGCTGTTAACTGTGTGCGTATGAATGTGTGTGGGTGCCTCTTCTGATATTTGCCTGTAATGATGCTGATGCTGCTTCTTTCCCTCTCTATGTTAAGAGAGTTTTGATTTGTAGGTACATCAGGTTATCAGCAGATTGGAAGGTTGGCAGCTCTGGTCTGCTGCTCTACTCTTCCTGCCTTAGGCAAGCTACTAAACCCAAGTCGCGCTCGAATGCATATAAGGTATATATAAGGTGCCTTCGGTGCTCAGGTAATGTGCTATTTAAGAGCCAGTCCATTTACCAAGACAACATGCTTTCATTTAAATATTTGATTTTGATATGACTCGGGACTATTTGCTCCTGTTGATGTGTGATGAGCTAAACTGTCTCCTAGCTCCATCGTCATATTCAACAGAGATGCAAGAGCAACTTTAAGATCAGCAGCAGGAAAGCACATTTATGAAGGCGATTTCCTAATGCTGCTCTTAAAGCTGCTCTAATCTCTGGTTAGCTGCCAAATAGTCAAATATTCACTAGCTGGCCCATGTCCACATTTCAGGTTTCACAGTGCTTTTTCACTTGTTCCAAAAGCAGCGCTAGTTTCAACTCATATGCTTTTATGTGGGAATACATGTCCAAATGAGTTTCCCCTGGCCTTGTAGCTGCAAGTTAAGGCCGTTCAGCATTTCTGTCACGTCTGTTAATGTGAGGTGCCATTTCCATTCTGGGTCGATCAGCTCTGGGACCGTTTTACCTTTTGAATGAAGAAATGCATTAATTTCGGGTAGCAGCTCGTAAAAACGCCTCAAAGCTCTGCCGCGGCTCAACCATCGGACCTCTGTATAGTACAGCACATCTCTGTACGCAGACTCCAGTTCAGACAGGAATTGTTGGAACTGCCCGTGTTTAAGTCCATTTTCTCTGATGAGGTTTATGCTTGATACCACAGCCTTCATGACAGAATCCCACTTCAATACTTTGCAGCACTGTGCTTGCTGGTGAATTAGGCAGTGCACTTATAGCGGGGTGGTGAGACCCTGTTCTTCCATCTCCCAGTTCATGCATCCTATCAGGCCCCAAGATGCGCCCACCATACCCGTCAGTCGTGATGCCAGCAAGCTTTGCCAAGTCCAGATCAAACTCTTCCATGGTTTGACATACTTTGTTGAAAATATCCTCCCCCATCGTAGTGCCTTTCAGACTTTGGAGGGCTGCCAGCTACTCGCACATCTCAAAGTTTGTGCTAACTCCACGAATAAAAATAAGAAGCTGCGCTGTGTCCTGCACGTCGGTACTCTCATCCAGTGCTAATGAAAAAAGTCACATTCTTTTGTCTTCTGCTGCCGCTGGGCATATACATTACCCCCTATTTCTTCGCCGACAGACTCACAGCATTAAAGACATCTTTCTTCTCAGGACACACCTCCTCCACGACAACATTCAAACACTTCTTGACAAACTCTCCCTCAGTGAAAGGTTTACCACAGCTTGCTATCAGTTAAGCAACACGAAAGCTGGCCCGAACTGATGATTGGTTCAGCTGAGTTTGGCGTACCAATGTAGTCTGCTGAGCTAACGGTCCACTTTCTAGCTTTGAGATTTTGTCTGTTTGCATTTGGCGTTGCAAGCTATCATACTTGTCTTTGTGACTACATTCATAATGTCGGTGCAGATTGTATTCTTTGAATACCGCCACCATCTCTGGGCAGATGAGAGAGACAGCCTTTTCTTTGCATTGAACAAAAAAAATAATCATGTGTCCACTGCAGGTTAAATACCCTTCATTCTGAATCAATTTTTCTCTTACCTAACCTTTTTGCGGGGGGGGGGGTCATGTTCACGTTCTGGATAAAATGAGATCGTAGTAGCAACATTTTTTAGCGTGGTTCACTATTCGAATCAAATGAGCTTTATTGACGTGAGGAAACATTTCCAGGGATTCAGTCGGGCAGGCCCACTACACCCCAGTGTTCTATGGGTGCATTAGTCTCGATCGCGTGGCCAGACTGAAAAATAATAATGTGTGTCCGGCCCGCGGGCCGTAGTTTGGGGACCACTGTCTTAAAAGCAGCGATAGAGGACAGACTAGCTACACAATATGGGATCAACAAGAAAAGATTTTTAGAATATCAACAAATTAAATCCATAGTAAAAAAGAAATTTAAACCCAGTCAAGTTGAACTACAAACACCACCAAATGTGGTTCAATTTCTTACTCTTAAAACCCCCAAATTACTTTCCAAAATATACAGAATGCTTTCTAAAACAGATGAATCAATATCACTTCCTATTGCAAAATGGGAAGCGGATTTATCAGTTAACTTAGACCAAAACTTCTGGTCTCAGATTTGCTTAAAAACCTTTCATCTAATCAGAAATCCCAGTCTTCAATTAATTCAATACAAAATACTACATAGAGTGCACTATACAGGTCATCGGATGTTCAAGATGGGCTTTACGTCTACCAACAACTGCTCACACTGCCAAACCAATTCACCGGACAATTATATCCACACTCTTTGGTTCTGTCCACCCTGTTCAGAAGTTTTGGTGCGAGATACAGTATGTGAAGACTTATCAAAGTGTCTGAAATGTAACATTCCAACTTCCCCTTTAGCGTGCTTGTTGGGCAGCTTAGATAATGTCACTACAGAAAAGAATATAGCCCATATGGTTTTCACTGCCCTATGCATAGCCAAGAAAACAGTCCTCATGAACTGGAAAAATAAAAATAATCTTAATTCTAACCAATATAGAAATTATCTATTAGATTACATTAGTCTTGATACAGCCTCTGCCACCACATCAGAGCAATTGCTCTGGGCTCCTTTGATCAGCTCCATCACCTAGTGGGGGTGGGGGGTCATAGTTTGGTCCCACCTTTGCTGTTGTGATTGGTGTGGGGGTAGGGACAGGCTTGGGGCGTCGGGATATTTCCCAGGAGCATCTTCCTTGGGGGGCTCAACCCGGGGTTGCGGTCATGGCCTGTTCAGGGCTCTGTTGGCTCTTAGGTGACAGTTTCCTCGTGGCTGCGTGCAGCGGGGCTAGGGGAGGGTCTGTGCTGACGGACGTGGGTTACTGACCTGGGAGCCTGGCTGTCCCTGGGTGGGTCCGGGACGGGTGTGGGGTTCTGGGGGTTCTGGGGATTCTGGGGGTGCTCCATCTCCGGGCCGGGGCCCTGGCTGGGCCTTGGGGGCTTAGGTCCTGGTTGCTGTGTCGCCGGGGTTGTGGGTGTATCGGGGCTCAGCCAGTGCCGCCGGTGCATCGAGCCACCTGGGGGGCTGGTGGGGGAGGCTGTTACATCTTACAGGAGGTCTCCTCTCTTCAGGAACTCACTCTGCAGGAGGGAGAGATATAGAAGAGGTGGAGGAAGATCTCAGCCTGGGCGTCTATTGTCTTGTGTAGTCTGGAAGATGAGTAGATGACGGGGTGGGTGCAGTTTTCTCTGTGGTTGGGTCGGGTGGGCTGCCCCGGTCTCTGTGGGGCCGGGCGGCACTGCTGAACTGTTCCTGGTCCGGATGGGCCTGGGCCCCCTTTCCCTGGCGGGTTGCAGAGTATGGGGGTGTCAGCGGGGGAACTGGCCCCAGGAAGGGGCCACTTGCCCCTCCCTTCCTTTCCTCCCTCCCCATCTCCAGCTGCCTCCCTCTTCCCGCTCCACCACAATCACCCACACACGCAGGACCTTGGGGTAAAGGTGTGTCACCAGGGTGCAGGGGAGGCATCCCCCCCCCCCCCCCCCCGTCCCCTTCTGGCTGCGTGTGCCTCAATTTTATCTCACAACTTAGACATTCACATTACTCACACTCTCATAACACATACATATAGGATGTTGGGGGTGGGCACGCTACACGGCATCCAGAAGACCATCAGGGTGTACACCTCACCCCTGGCGTCGTTGCCCACCTCTCAATTTTAAATACACGTAGACACTGAGGGCTATTAGGAGGGGCTATGCGCTTACCTGCTGCTCTCTGGCAGGTAGCTCCATGCCCTCCTGGGTTTTAAATGCACCTTAGAACACACATGCATCAACACTACATATGAGCGGGCGGAGGGAGGTTTGGAGTCTTCTCATACCCCCGTTCTCTGCTGCCTGTTGGAGTGGGGGGGCCAGGAGGAGGAGTTGGCCGTCCGACTGGGGTCTGGAGTGTGGGGCCTCCCTGCTGCTGCGGAGTCGGGGCGGTCTGCTTCTCTCCACCACAGGGAAAAGGGTAACACCACCTGGGTCTGGGTGCAGTTTCCCCCTCCAGGGGCAAGGGTACCTAGACCCGGTTCTTAGAGTACGCTTGGGGAGTGTGATTGTGTGTACAGTGTCTCTCTATGTCTGTCTCCATGTTGGGTGAGTGTTGAGTAATTACATATGAGAGCATGAGGGTGGGAATGGATGTCTGTATCTGTGTGTGCCTGTTTGTCTATGTCTATATGTCAGGTTGGGTATCAGACGCCACCTCTCTGGGGACATCTCAGGTCCTCTAAGGTATGGAGGCCTATCTCCCCCCACCACTTCCCCTGCCAGTGGCAGACGCCCTCAGACATCGGTGCGTTGGTGGTTCTTTGTGTCCAGGGATGGGCGTCCAGGTACCCACCGACTCACTCCTTGGTGGCTGCTTATCGGGGCCTGGAGCCTGGGGCTCGCTCGGGCCACTTCGGGGGTGGGGTGCCCCCGGCCTCTCGGCCTGGGGCTCAGTCACTCTGATGCAGCTGGCTGCCGGCGGAGCTCACGGGCACGTCACTGCAACCCCCCCTGGCTTCTGCTCCGTGGCTGCTGAGTGACCCCTCATCTGGGACTCTCCTCAGCTCTTTCTGGGACAGTGGCTCGGCTGCCCCTCTGTTGGTCTTCCTTGGTCTCTTGTGTTCTGGGGGCCTCTGGATGTCTGGAGTCTTGATCTCCTCCATACCTGCTTCATGCCCTGGAGGACGGAGCTGTGGCCCCCCCACACCCTCTAGCAGATCATTACATGAAGGAACCTTTTAAAAACAAGCGCGTACATGCTCACAGGTGTACACACGGGTGCTCACACACACAAACTACACCCTTTTTGGCTCCTACCTCAAAGCACACTGTGTGCTGTCGATCTTACGTGCTGCACAATAATGTTTAATATTTAGTATTTACTGTTATATTCACATATATCATGATGTTGTTGTTTATTGTATTGCTCTCTTTTTCTTTGCTTGTTTTCTCTTTTTTCTTTCTCAACAGGTGATCCAGGTGATTGATAGATGTATTTTTTGTCTTTGTTTTGTTGGTTTTTGGTTTTTGCCCTTTATCCCCGTCCCTCTTCTCCGCTGTTTTTCTTTCCCTCTTTCTTTCTCCCTTTTCTTTTCCCCAGTCAAGTCTGTCCCGTGTTCAGCAAATGAAAATAAAATAAAATAAACAATAAAAGGTGAATCAAATAGACCAATACGGCAAGGCTGGGATGGTCCATTTGGTAAAGTAAATCCGTTGGGAATCTTTCTTCGCCTTTAGACAATAATTCTGATGGCAAAAGAGCCAAACGGGACAGGCAAAACAAAACAAACAAACAAACAAAAAAAACATGTGGAAGAAGGTGCTCTGGTCAGATGAGACCAACATGGAACTTTGTGGCCAAAATGCAAAACGCTCTGTGTGGCAGAAAACTAACACTGCACATCACTCTGAACACACCATCCCCACTGTCAGATATGGTGGTGGCAGCATCATGCTCTGGGGGGGCTTCTCTTCAGCAGGGACAGGAAGCTGGTCAGAGTTGATGGGAAGATGGATGGAGCCAAATACAGGACAATCTTGGAGGAAAACCTCTTGGAGTCTGCAAAAGACTGGGGCGGAGATTCCCCTTCCAGCAGGACAACAACCCTAAACATAAAGCCAGGGCAACAATGGGATGGTTTAAAACAAAACATATCCATGTGTTAGAACGGCCCAGTCAAAGTCCAGATCTAAATCCAGTCGAGAATCTGTGGCAAGATCTGAAAACTGCTGTTCACAAACGCTGCCCATCTAATCTGACTGAGCTGGAGCTGTTCTGCAAAGAAGAATGTGCAAAGATTTCAGTCTGTAGATGTGCAAAGCTGGTAGAGACAGACCCTAAAAGACTGGCAGCTGGAACTGCAGCAAAAGCTGGTTCTACAAAGTATTGACTCAGGGGGCTGAATAATTATGCACACCCCACTTTGCAGTTATTTATTTGTAAAAAATGTTTGGAATCATGTATGATTTTCGTTCCACTTCTCACGTGTTCACCACTTTGTGTTGGTCTTTCACGTTGAATTCCAATAAAATTGATCCATGTTTGTGGCTGTAATGTGACAAAATGTGGGAAAGTTCAAGGGGCCCCAATACTTTTGCATCCACTGTATGTGTGTCCTTGTCAGGAAAGGGATTTGCATTGGTGTGTGGGATGGAAACTACAGGTCTATATTGTTTAATGGGAATTATTCACAAAGAAACACAAAAATAATATAATGAGTGGTATAACAAATTACTTTGCATTGGGAGAAAGTTAATTTGCACAAATGTAATGTGTTTGATATGTTGCTTTGTGGTGGAGAATGGATAAGGAAATGAATCAAGAACATGGAATCGGAATGGTTAAATGAATGAAATTTAACTGGAAAATTTCTGTCATGTTCATACAATTAAACTAAGATACATAAAGCATACATCACTTTTTCGAAGGAAATATGGTGGCATGATAAAATTACATTCATTCCGCAGATAATTTCTTTGACTATATGTTATGAAAAGAGTATTTTCAAAGGCCACATTCCTAGAATACCCAGGAAGACGAAGCTAAGCTTTTAGAAAAGGCTTGAATAGACCTTCATTCTCGTGGTTTCACAATATTGCTCTGCACTTTCTGTTGTGCCCCCCCCCCCCCCCCCCCCCCCCATGCTGTTATTCAAACCATTCAAATATCCAGTGGTGCCATGTCAGGCTCTGCTGACATCATGAGAGCTACAGTGCCAGAGTCTGTTCTGTTACTGATAAAAATATACTGCAAATGCTGCATTATCAAAGGGGGATGCAAAGCTGACAATCTGTTCCACTGCACTGCCAGTGGGCAGAGAGGAAATAAAACACCGGGTGGCAGAAACACAGACACGCACACACACACCCATTAAATTAAATCTGTAAGTTGAGGATTACAGAGGGCTACACACTAAGTGTGTAGCTGTTATACATCACTGCATTCAACCACCAAACATTTAGACATTCAGATGGAAACATTTGTAACAGCCTTCACTCTATGTCGTCTGCTAGCTGCAGCTTTATGCGACGGCTTTATATCTGGTTATGCTGCGGCTATACCCGGAGAGTTCAGCATTTTATTGGGGAACAGCTTTTAATAAAGTACATAAACAGCACTGTGCTTAATGGTCCCAGTTATCTCTACTTAAGAAAAATGTGCCATTGCCCACTGAGACGACAGGTGCAAACTAGAACTGCATTGCCAGGAATAGAGTCAGCGTGTGCTGGCAGGAAGAGACAGAGGATGAGAAAGATGGACAACAATCTAAGCCAGCAGCATGTGTCTATATTTTAATCAGTGATTAGCACAATAACTTCAGTGAACATTTTAACCAGCAGCCGTCCGGCTTGGCTCGAGGCCAGCTGCTGGAAAGAGAAGAGGGGCAATAATGAGAGTTTTAGCTTTGCCATTATTTCTCAGAGACAGAACTGCCCTCAGTGTTCATTTGAGAGCAACTTTGGTTCTGCTTAACTGGACAAGGTCAATAAGAAAATACATTTTAAAGTATTCAGATGAGATTTAGCTCACTGATAGGGTTTTAGTAGCAATTCTGAAGAAAAGAGAGTTAAACTCTTATTTCAAATATGTTAATATCTTTTTATGTATATACACGATCCTTGAAATGAGGAAATGTTACAATAAACAGTTTTTTCTGTCGTCATACAATAGTGTTTCAATATTTAACTCTCTGTCCTTGCTTGAAAATATTCTTGGAGGCCTTGAATGATGAATAGATCATAAATGATTCACTCAGGGACTATGTGACATAACATTAAGGACAGAATGTTGTACCAGTTTTAGCAGGAAGGTAAACCTAAACGTGAGTGTTACGTTTCCAGCAAACAGCCCCTCATCAGGTCCTGCCATCCCCCTGAAACTGGGAAGCCATGACCTGGTGATGGAGGACAGCTGGGTCAGCCTAGCCTACACCACATCCTGAACCCACTGCTCCACCACGCCCCTGAGCCATAAACCACACCCCGCCACAGTGAGACTCTTCACAAACATTTTTATAAATTACATTTTTGATTTTAAATCTAAATTTTATTAACATTTAATTTATTTAAAGTTAAATTAAGTTTATTTATAGAGCGCCAGTTACCAGCAAACAGGTGTGTTAAGACGATATGTTGCCTGGCGAAGAACTTACATTATTACAGAGCTCCTCTAAGTAACCCCATCTCTTTCTCCTCAACCGGTCTCAGCAGATGAGCCTGGTTCTGCCGGAGGTTCCTCTCTAGATGTCTAGACAGTGTTTAGTTAGAAATACTGAGGCTTTAAGTGCTATGATAAGGTGGGTCAAATATCCAGTATCTCAGCCAGGGTGGCTCCTACGCTTACTGGGACAAGTTATTCGGTGAGAGATGTGAGAGAAGGGACATCCATCCAGTACACGTGTAGCGGTGTAGGAGTCTTCCTTTTTAGCATTGGACATGAGTGCTGAACGGCTGGGACCAGCCAATCAGACAGATCACAGTCATATAAAACTGTGTACACCGCTAAGCTAAGGTACTGTCTTTTGGGAAGACTGGCTGCAGGTGACTGTTTCACAGTCTGTGGTTTTCTGAACAAAAAAGATGCATGAACATGCTCATCTTCTATCATTTAATGCTTTAAAAATACATTTCTCATTCATCATAAGTCTTTTAGCTGAGATGGTGGATAAACAAACACACTAACAGTTTCTTTCTAGTATTGTTGGGGCTTTAGCTTATAATACAAAGCACCGTAAGGCAAGACACAGAAAATGACATTGGGCCACTACAGAGCGTGACTGCGTAGCATCTTACTTCCATTGGAAACAAATGCATGTTCTGAGTCATGTGGCATTGTGCACAGACTGCTGGCAGCTATGTCACATACTGTATCCTGTCATGCCTTGCAGTTTCTATTTTCAGTGTTATCCCACAGCGCAGTTCTGGGGAGCTGCTTTGTCCCGAGAAGGGGCAGAACTTGTCCTCATTATTTATTATTTAAATTATAGCGCTATAGCCCGAGTACTGTTTTACTTTGATGTCGTGTCCTGTAACGTTATGAACTGTCTATGACAGTAGATGCTTGGTAAGCCATAACTGTAAGGGCGTTGGCTAATAATGCCCAAGAGATGAAGTTCAGAAGAATTGTGGAAGTAGTTTTAGACCCAGTAGACCTGCGAGGACAGTTACTGTCAGCTCAGCGCTACCATAAATCAATGAAACAACAGGAAATACAAATGAGCAAAAACAAAACAAGGCACCACTTGGTCTCACATGTGGAATATTTCAGTGGCTGATTCAGTATTTGGGCAAAAACAGATCTTTTAGCATCTTTTACAGTTGCATGACAAACGCTTCACATTGTGTATTTTTCTGAAGGAATAATTTGACATTAACTTCTGTTTACTTAGCCTGGCAGGGCGAAGGACACTGTCTCAGCTGAACTCACACACACACACTGATACACACTGATCCCCCCTCCCTTTCCAAACGCCTTCGATGCTTGTCCCCTCCCGGGGAAGATGGCGTTCGACTGGACCAGCTGGACATGCTGCAGGATGCGCTGTCTACACCGGCTCTCTCTGACCCTTTACCCGCCCCTGTTGCTTGTCTTGTGTTTCTATGGTGTATTGACAGTCATGTGCTTTTTGTGCTGAGGTGTTTTTTCTGTTATCAAACTGTTCTCCCACTAGGAGCTCAGTCTGAGTGGAGTTTTTTCTCCTCCTCTCACCTCATGTTATGTATTTTCGTTGTCTTTTCCTATCAGCCGACCTTTCTGACATGTCTCCCCAATGTGATGTTTGTGTAAAGTTGGTCAGAAGGTTCCTTTGTAAGTGCACATGCGCCATTAGCGTGCTGCCTGCTGTAACCATAATTTCCTTTGGGATTAATAAAGTATTCTGATTCTGATTTTCACTACTCAAGCTAATGCAGAATTTATGGTCCCACGATTCTGCTGCTTTTCTATGCAGACAGCGTATGGACCCACTACAGACGTGCTCACATGCATCCTTCCAAAATCCACACTGCTCGTTGCTGGACGTGGATGGCCCAGTTCGACAGAAGATTGCCAGGCCAACCACAAGAAGGGTGAGAATGGCCCACGGACCGGTCGTATCACATTAGGGCTGAGTATCATCACTGATGTCTAGAATCGATTCAATTCCGGTTCACGATTTGATTCAATGTCTTGATGCATTCTCAATCATCCAGGTAAGTAAATCCAAAAAGTTCATCTGGATCTGGTTCATCTAGTTTTAGTCATTATGCAAATGTACTGTTTATATGATTGGGGAAACCTGTAGTCAACTGAGACCGAAGAAGTCACCTGAGTGACGAAATGTTTGTCCCACTGAAAACGTCCAGATGAATCACCTTTTTGGGATTCGATTCAGTATTTACTCAGGCTGTCAGAAATGTTATAATTGTGATCATTTATCAGTACTGACACTGTGAGACTCCATCTGAGGTGTGAGCATCACAGCAGATGACTTTGTGTCAAAGTAACTGAGGATAAAACATGAAGCAGATTTTCCTGGCCTGGCTTTTTATAAGAAAACCATGACTCAACATTTGAACATTACCTGATGCTGCTGAAGTGAAGCAGAGCAAAGTTACAGGGGTTTTATTAGAGACACAGCTAAGTGTTTTGCAATTTGGCATAATATTAAAAAGTTTAAATTTCTTTGATATTGAACAGCAGAAATGAGGCTTTCTGCTCGGAAGTCAGTTAAAAACACACACACAAAAACAGTGGCTGACAGCGCTGTACACAAAGGTATACTGGTGGGTAATAAGCACGTGAATAATGCAGAAAACAGAGATTTGAGAAACTGTTCTTGAAGTACACTGAGAGAACAGGAAGTGTGATTTTATTGTGGTGGAAGCAAAACAGCCAAAGTCAGAGGGAATTCATGACGATGTTTCTCAAACGTGAACAGGGTGGGCCATTTATATGGATACACCGTAATAACATGGGAATGGTTGGTGATATTAAAGTCCTGTTTGTGGCACATTAGTATATGTGAGGGGGCAAACTCCTCAAGATGGGTGGTGACCATGGTGGCCATTTAGAAGTCGGCCATCTTGGATACTACTTTTGTTTTTTCAATAGGAAGAGGGCCATGTGACACATCAAACTTATTGGTAATGTCACAAGAAAAACAATGGTGTGCTTGGTTTCAACGTAACTGTCACGGGTTGCTTAGAGGATCCACTCGCAGGACTCCTGAGTAGCGTTTAAACAGAGAGTACAGACAGTGCGGGGTTAGTGCTATATACAAGACGTGAGGGGCAGGGCTCCAGGGCTCCAGGGAAAACGGGGAAATCACACACGTGAAAAATCTTCTCCGCTAGCGACCAGTCACTCCTTCCACTCTCCACACGGGGAAACACGGGGAATCTAGGAACAAAGAAACACTCGTTAAGTCTCTGAGACGGAGGCACAGGAAATTTGAGCTAGACGTGTACTGACTGGAGCCTTCACAACAATCCAGCGTTGAACAGCTGATCTCCTCCTTCTAATATACCAGCTGGTCTGATGAGGCCCAGGTGTTCCCAATCCAGGAAGGCGTGGACCGAGGGCGTGAAGCCGCCATGAGTTCCGCCCTGGCAAAACAGGGGAGAGAAGGAGAGAGGGGGAGAGAGAGGGAAAAGGAGAAGAGAAGGAGGGCTAGGAGTGGAGAGATTCTGATTGGCACCTTGCTGATCCTGCAGGTCGTGACACCAGTTATGTCATGAGTTATTTACAAGTTTCTCTTTGTTCACAGCCATTGACGTGTCGAAGAGGTTAACACATGAGGAGCGGATCGAAATCGTGTTGATATCTGGTGAACGCAGTAACCGGGTCATTGCAGCAGATTTCAATGCAAGACACCCTACGAGACCACCCATCTCCCATGCTACAGTTAGCAAACTGCTTGCTAAGTTTCGTGAAACTGGTTCAGTGTTGGATTTGCCAAAATGTGGACGCAAGAAAACTGTCAGTAATGAAGAAACATCAGTGGCTGTCCTAGCTTCATTCAGCAAGAGCCCACAGCATAGCACTCGCCGCATGTCACTGGAGAGTGGCATCAGTCGAACATCCCTTCGGCGGATATTAGCTACTCACAAATGGCGCCCTTACAAACTCCAGCTACTGCAGCATCTCAACGAGGATGACCCAGATCGGCACAGAATTTGCAGGATGGGCAAAACAAAAATTGGAACAGGAGCCTCAGTTCACGCAGAAGATTTTGTTCAGTGATGAGGCAAACTTTTATGTGAACGGTGTTAACAAACAAAACCACCGCTATTGGTCTGACACTAACCCACATTGGATGGATCCCTCCAAGACTGTTGGAGCAACAAAAGTGATGGTTTGGGGTGTGGTATATGGGGTACAACGATAGTGGGTCCATTCTTCATCAATGGAAACCTCAAGGCCACTGGATATTTGAAATTGCTACATGATGATGTGTTTCCCTCTTTATGCACTGAAGCTGGCACCTTCCCTGAGTTTTTCCAGCAAGATGGTCACCACCACATTATGGGTGCCAGGTCCGAGCATTGCTAGATGAACAGTTTCCTGGAAAGTGGATTGGTCGTCGTGGGCCCCCAAGGTCTCCTGATCTGACCCCCTTAGACTTTTATCTTTGGGGTCATCTGAAGGCAATTGTCTATGGTGTGAAGATACGAGATGTGCAGCACCTGAAACTACGGATACTGGATGCCTGTGCTGGCATTTCTCCTGCGGTGTTGCTATCAGTGTGTGAAGAGTGGGAGAAGAGGGTTGCATTGACAATCCAACACAATGGGCAGCACATTGA
Organism: Neolamprologus multifasciatus; assembly: GCF_963576455.1. NCBI lineage: Eukaryota > Metazoa > Chordata > Actinopteri > Cichliformes > Cichlidae > Neolamprologus > Neolamprologus multifasciatus. The sequence goes on along the minus strand of NC_140459.1, from coordinate 35,405,611 downwards.
ACACATTTTATAAGTGGTCAGAAACTTGTAAATAACTCATGAAAGAATAAAGTTACGTTGAAACCAAGCACACCATTGTTTTTCTTGTGACATTACCAATAAGTTTGATGTGTCACATGACCCTCTTCCTATTGAAAAAACAAAAGTTGTATCCAAGATGGCCGACTTCTAAATGGCCACCATGGTCACCGCCCATCTTGAGGAGTTTGCCCCCTCACATATACTAATGTGCCACAAACAGGACTTTAATCCATATAAATGGCCCACCCTGTATATTAAAACATTTTTCTACTTTCATTGACTTGATTTTTTAATTAGCACCAGTCCTAGTCATGAAAAACCAAAATATAATTCACATAGAGAAATTATACCCTTTGAATACCAGTCAGATTACGTATTATTACTACATTTTTTGGGGGAAAATAGCAATAAAGTTCACAGTTTTTCAGCATATGAATGATGACAATCATTTATTTGATTTATTTATTTGACAATGATTTATTTTTACTTTATTTTATTTTATTATTATTTTTGGATGAATGGCCAAAAAGAAAAATCACACATGGTGTGTTAGTGGCTATTTAATGACCAAATAACCACTGAAATGATCAAAATTTATATTTCAGTGTGTGTGCTTCTGTGTGCATCCTCATTAGAAGCAAGATGTGCTGCTAATGAGCTAATGTGCCTACAAAAACCACAGTAGGGTGGTTTTTGTAGGCACACTTTCTACACCTGGAGCAAGGGGCTGCTGTTCCAATCCTGAAGGTGCACCTTTTGCACCTTCTTCTCATTTTGTTGGTGGGGTGTGGGTCACACTCTGGTTTAAATGATAGATGGACTGGTTCTTATATAGTGCTTTTCTACTCTTCTGAGCACTCAAAGCGCTTTATACAACTTGTGCATTCACCCATTCACACTGAAAAAAAGGGACTGGCCAGCTCTTGGATTTATGTAAGCATATTGCGTTTTTTTAACACAAGTGTCTCATGCTTTAAAGTTAAGTGTAACTCTATAATGTAGAAACTACATAATATGCAGAGCAGGTAGATTAAATTGTTCATATCATGTTCGAGTGAAGTAAGTCAATAATATAGCAATGTTAAATCTCGTGACACTGCACGGGATTTCAGTCTCGCACGCTTTGGATCGTGGTTTCAGGAAGGCATCCATCTCAGTCAAGTCGAGCAGCCGCCTCTACTTTCTTTGGTATATTGAAAAAAGTAAATTGGGGGTTTGTTACATTAAAAAAGTCCAACTTGTAATTTGAACACAATAATTTCATGTTTCTATGAATGTAATTGAATCATGAAGGATCTGTATGAAATTCAACAACTTAATTTGTTCTTGTTGAGATGACATGATACAGTCTAGTAAGAGCAGTTAGTTGCTGGACTCATGAAATTCACAAGATCGCACAAGATGTCAGACTGCAGGAAAATCACTGGAGTTATAAGAGGCAGAGAACTACACACGCACCAGGTGTATGCTATTGCTTTTTACTGTGGTTTAACCTGTCAAGCACAAAAACATGGATTGGCGGTATGCTGGTGAGTGCTGTTACTACACAGCAAGAGGGTCCTGGGTTCAAATCCACAATATGGCTGGTTTGCAGTGGTTTCTCTCTGGGTTTTCTGGTTTCCTCTCACAGTTAAAAGTCATGGCAGTTATTTGAGTTAGGTTAATTGGTGATTCTAAGTTACCCGTGAATGTGAACGCAAGTGGTTGTTTGTTTCCATGTGATAGACTGGTGAGCTGTCCAGCGTGTACTCTGCCTTGTAACCTATCAATTCAGGGTTATTTCCCAGCCCCCCCTGCAACCAGGATAAAGATAGAGTGATGGTAGTTGTTGTAGATCCATTCAATTTTTATGGTAACCAGACTGTAGACTTTGTTGAACATTATGTAATATGAAGACAACATGTAGTATTTAAGTGACCAAGTAGTACTGGGGTAAAAGTTATTGAATAGTGTTGAAATAAAATGACAAAATTGTAAAGGATTAAAATATTCCAAGAGCTCAACTTACTTCATCTAAACATGTTTCAATCGTGTTTTATGAACACAAAATGCACAAGTTTGTGAATATGAAAAAGTTGTGTTGATTTAACTCAGTTGTTTACATTTCTGCCAAAGCAAAACATTTGTGTGCAACCAATGTCCACTACTGAATCAAGTAAATCCAACATGGCCTTTTTTTCAGTGCGCAAGCACATTTTCTTAGTGCTTTCTAACTAACATCATACTCCGATGGATGCATTGGAGTATGATCATATAGACAGTGCTTGAAGTAGTGACGACCTTCTTGCCATATTGCCAGAATAAATGATCTGGAAGCTGTTAGGTTTACTTACAGCAGTAGCTCTGTCTGCACCTGCATAAACTCCAGGACACGTTTCCAAACAGTGTTTGTTGATGTTTGCGCTGAAGCTGCAGCTGCAGGTTTGAACTCTGCAAAATGTCCTGTGATTGGATTTTTGTGTTTTTTAGACTTAATATTTTGGGTATGGTCTCTTTTTATGAAAAATACAAGAGTAAAAGCACTTTTAACATGTGCTTCAAAGCTAAGTTTGACTGCGAACCTCAAAGCTCGATAACCTGCATCAACAAGAATTCACTGCAGCCTGTGTAATGTTTGATGCGTCATTATTTATTCCAGTCTATCTTGCAAATACATGTTTGTGCTGCAATGTCATTCACAAACACAAACTATTAGATCCTTAAGATCAAACCTATGTCAAAATTGTGTCATTCTTCTGGTCTATTGGAGTGTGGTAAGCCATCAAAGGCCGCTACTAGAAACAAGCAATGTTACATAACATTACTGGCTTGGCCAAAAATGGGCAAATGATATAATTTGGTAAAAAAAAAAAAACCAAACATTAAAAACTACAATTTTCATGAGTTCAGTTCATAATTAAAGCAACTTTACCTGAATTGCATGATTTTGTACTGTCAATAACAAGGAATCAAAAAAGGTGGTTATAATGGGTTTCAATTGGCCAAAAATGGCCAAGAGGAACAATTTGCTGTGTAGTGAATATTATTGATATTATTAAGTAGCTGTTGTTGAATTAAAAAATCTGGAAAAAATATACACTTTTAGGAAGTTTCATTGCATTTGCATTAACAATGAAAATGGTTGAAAAGTGGCCACAGGATAGAGCCCAGAGGGTTAAATAAATATATATAATTTTATAAATAAAAAAAGATATATCAGAATCTATATTACCTGTGCTGGCAGAGGCTGTCAGGTAGAGACGAGGGATAACTGTAGGATGGGAAAGCTAGCATGGCCAATCCATTTTATGTTTATAAGTACCAGCACATATACTGTTCATCAATCGTTAACCTAACACGAAACAGCACAGCTCCAGGAAACATGTCAGTTTTAATCAGAGCACTGGAAAACAACAGCCAGTGGGAAGGAGAGCCAAAGGAGGCAAAGCAGGAAGATCAGGAAAGGACATGAGAATGTCAGAAAGAGCAAACATGGTTTTATTACCAAAAACAGAGAAATTACTTATCTAGCATACAAAATTAAATTAAAATGAATTATTTATTATATTTTATAATATGTGTATGACCAAGTGTTTTGCTGGGGACACTCAGTCTCATCTGAGACTGCAATGGTCTTCACAGATAGCTCTAAGTCAAAATCTTTATTTGTTCGGCTGCGTGCACTTTTCCATGACCTGTTTTGTTTAAACGGCCTCTTCTTGCAAAGGGATTTTGGCACTTTGGATGACATTTTCCTTTTCTGGGCACTCTGCTTGCTGTGCTACCCTCTGCATGAACTGCAAGGGCACCACAGCGTCCAAGAGGGTTCTTTGGTCCTTCTTCAGCTTGTCCTGATTTTCTTGGATGATGGGTGAAATATTTGGGAGGTAGATTTTGTATAATCCCAGCGAGCTGTAAAGGTATGAGTCTTCAACACAGCCTGAAGTGTCTTCTGAGTTTTTCAAGGAGTCTTCAGGAATGTTTTCCAGCCTGCCTGAAGGACATTCAAAGCTCTTTTTTATACCACTCTGTAAAGATGATCCCACACTGCTTCAACAATGTTGAGGTTCAGGCTTTGTGAAGCCCGATCCATGTGAGTTCCTATCCAGATATGCTTTTACTGCACTGGCAGTGTGTTTGGGATCATTGTCATGGTAAAAAAATAAGCTGCTGTAGCTCAGGTGACAGAGCAGGTCACCTGATAAACTGGAAGGTTGGTGGTTTGATCCCAGTCTGTATGTCGCTCTCCCAGTAGTTCAGAAACAGCGTGGGATGTGCAACTTGTGTAAGGCCCTTTGAGTGCTCAGAGCAGAAAAGAGTTATAACCATTTGCCATTCAGACTTTATGATGGATTAAAACCTTATTGTATTTTTCTGTATTTTATAATTTTGACAAGATCCCAACACCACTGGCTGCACCGAACCACGACGAGCCTCCAATTGTACGGCTGTAGAAGCTCACTGTAGTGCGTGCATCAGCCTTTTCTCCCTGCTGAACTTTCTTTAACGTGGTTCTTGACTCCACTGAGACCATTTCTGATCAGGTCAACAGAAGTCAGACGCACCATCTCCAGTTCTCCTGTTTAAACTTATTATAGGTGTTTGAGGCCTGTCAGTTCTTTTGTCCTCCACACTATGATATATATCTATATATATAAGTTTTTGGAATTCAACTTTTTATTGTTACTGCTATACGACTGTGAATCTGTGTTACAGTTCACGTTCCTTTTCATAGATTCAACTAAAGAAGTGTGGACCAATGATGTGTTTTTGTTTCTGACGTGTCTTACTTACATCTCCTTTATCTTCTGAATGTTTTTCTCGGCTGCATTGCTTCCCTGATACGTCTGACAGAACATCTAGCAGTACTAAGACTTTCATATTATCAGTGTAATGACCTGGAAAACAGTTAATGAACTCTGTGGTTGGCTCGGAGCTTTCAGCAACAAAGCTGATGAATTGAAACTTTAATCATTACAAAAAATAATTTAAAAACAGGAATCACTCAGGGGCACAGACCTAACAGCTCTGTGTGTGTTTGACAGATTCGTTTCCATCAAACTGATTCGCACTGAACCCTGTGGATGCAGACCCTGCAGTACTTACAGTATCTGTAGATTCCACATAATGAAGTCTTTATTGCACAAGCTGGCACTAGGCTGATAGGGGCTCTGTATCAATGCAGAGGTCGACATACAAGGATGCAATGAATGATAGAAAACAAACTGAGTGATCATGTAGAAGAAAGAGGAACAAGGCCTGTGTTTCAAAAAACGACACCTTGCAACACCGAGCATAAAACGTTCCCTCTGAAGCAGAAGGGAAAGAAAAAGAACGCACACATGTAAAGAAAGCTCTTAAAACACGTGGTTAGCTTAATCAGATAGTAAACAAGGTAAGACACCGATTAGGGAGAAACAGAAGGAAAACCAGAACAACATCATCGTCCCCAGTGTTGGGGAGTAACGGAATACATGTACCGCCGTTACGTATTTAAAATACAAAATATGAGTAACTGTATTCCGTTACAGTTACCGTTTAAAAAGGTGGTATTTAGAATAATTCAATTCAATTCAATTCAATTTTATTTATATAGCGCCAAATCACAACAAATGTCGCCTCAAGGCGCTTCATAAGTTACTTTGTTGAAATAAATGGATTACACGGCGGTACTTCCCTGTTTCATATTGTGGCGGGTCAGAACTGTTTGGGTTTTGTTTGACAGCTACGTACTGTTGTTCCAGGCGGCAGCGTTACGGTTGCCATGGTTACAGGGCGACGCGCTCTCTCTGCGTGTTTCCTGGGTGAGAGAGCGCCTGTTGTTGTTGTTGTGCTAAGCTAACAGGCAGAATGCTACAGGTATAGCTCTAAAGAATGTAGCATCATGGGCAGTGTAGTCCGTGCTGCAGGGAGAATGGACTGCCATACCCGTTATGTGTCTGTGAGCGAGGGAGGGAGAAAAAGGAAAAGTACGAGCTGTCATCGAGCAGAAACGGGAGCTGGAAGCATGTAAATATAATAATAACCACTGCAGCCAAGAAGAGAGCCTGACGAGCCCAGTTGTAAGTAAGCTATTAAGACTCGACTGTACACCGTGTTCGTGTTTTCCTCTGAAACAATAAGTTCTGTTGGAGCAGCCTTTCAACGCCTCTCTCTGTCTCTGCTAGCAAAGTTGACCCAGACAACAAAGTAAAGCTAGTTTTCAGCTACGAGCCGACACAGAACCCACCGTATTAGCCAGAGGTCCCTTTACTACGGTTCGGAGCCGCGGACCTTCAGTAACAGTAATAAATCACAGCAATAGTACATTCATGTAGTTGTAAACAGCATGATAATATATTAAGTAATCCAAAGTATTTAGAATACGTTAATCTTATTGAGTAATGTAACAGAATACGTTACAGAATAAATTTTGGGGCATGTAATCTGTAATCTGTAATGGAATACATTTTAAAAGTAACCTTCCCAACACTGATCGTCTCTGACGTAGCAGGTCTATCAGAGAAACTCAGGAGAGTCTTCTCCAAACACAACATCCCAGTGCACTTTAGACCCAGACACAAACTGGTTCATCGCAAACACAAACTGAACAACGTAGCTGTGCAGTGCAGCGAGGAGTGCTCAGACCTCTACACTGGAGACACCAAACAGCCACTTCATAAACACATGTAAAGGTCAAAGGTCACTCTCTCAGGATGCTAGTGTTCACATTTTGTACAGAGAAGACAGATGGTTTGAAAGAGGAGTGAAAGAAGCATCCATGTCCACTGTGAACGGCCATCTTTGAAAGGAGGGCGGGGCTTACCACAGCAACTGTCTGCCATCTATAATCTAGACGCCTTAACGTCCACGCACATCCTACATCATCTGACCTCAGTAAGTCACATGATAGGGTGTGGCTAGGTTTCACAATGAGTTCACCCAACACCTGATTGTGACCTACACCTGTTTTCACACCTTGGCTGATTGTGACCTACACCTGTTTTCACACCCTGGCTGATTGTGACCTACACCTGTTTTCACACCCTGGCTGATTGTGACCTACACCTGTTTTCACACCTTGGCTGATTGTGACCTACACCTGTTTTCACACCTTGGCTGATTGTGACCTACACCTGTTTTCACACCCTGGCTGATTGTGACCTACACCTGTTTTCACACCTTGGCTGATTGTGTCCTACACCTGTTTTCACACCTTGGCTGATTGTGACCTACACCTGTTTTCACACCCTGGCTGATTGTGTCCTACACCTGTTTTCACACCCTGGCTGATTGTGACCTACACCTGTTTTCACACCCTGGCTGATTGTGACCTACACCTGTTTTCACACCCTGGCTGATTGTGACCTACACCTGTTTTCACACCTTGGCTCATGTGATTAGGTGGAGGATCATCAGGGGGTCCAGGACCCTCTTAGGGACACTTAAAATCTGGGAAAGAACAATTATCACTGCTTCACTGTTTCATCCAGCTGTCATAAACCCACATGTGCTATTTACACATGTGTTCCTAATGTCCTAATGTTCCTGAAGTCTCAAAGTTTGTGAGCTGCATCTGACGTTTGCAATAAATCTCTGCATGTTTCATTGATAACATGAAACTTGTTGGTAACACCACAACGGCTTTCATTTCAGCTCGTTTCAGATCCTTCTGTCTCGGTCCCAAAAAGGTTTATTCTGTTCATCTGGACGTTTTCAGAGGGAGAAACGTTTTGTCATCAGGTGACTTCTTCAGTCTCAGGTGACGTCTTCAGTCTCAGCTGACTGCAGGTTTCCAACCGTTAAACAGGACATTTGCACAATGACTGAAACCAGCAGCACTGAAGGAACAATGGGCTGTGAGGTCGTGACCATTGATCGACAACCACTGATCAATGGCCATGAGTCCCATTAAATAAATAAATAAATAAATACAATTTTATTTATATAGCACCTTTCTAGAGTCACAAAGTGCTGCACATAAGATAATAAATAATAAAAGGCAAAACAGATGATATAAAACTGGCAAAAATTAATCAAAAGCAGTTTTAAAAAGGTGTTTTGAGTTGTTTTTAAAAACAACTACTGAGTCCACCGTTTCACAGGTTTGGGGGAGAGTTCCAGAACGTAGGGGACACAGTGGCAAAAGCTCACCCTTAGTTCTCATCTTAGTCTTTTTTATAGCAAGTAAGCCCTGATTGGATGACCTCAGGGACCTGCTGGGGACATCGGGCTGTAGCAGAGCAGAGATCATTCACAGAGAGCTGAATGGCTGCAATCACAGCATGTAAGATGGTGACAGATGTACCCTTAGGCCCCTCCTCCATTCAGAGATGGTCTTTCCCTTTTCACGTAAATGGCCTCCTTGACTCCGCCCTCAAACCAGCGTTCCTCCCTGTCCAGGATGTTACATCCTCATCACTGAAAGAGTGTCCACTGGCCTGTAGGTGTGAACAGACTGCAGAGTCCTGGCCTGACAAGGTGGCTCTTCTGTGTTGTTCCATCTTCTTAGTCAGAGGTTGTTTGGTTTCCCCGATGTATAAATCCAGCCCATTGTTCCTTCAGTGCTGCTGGTTTCAGTCATTGTGCAAATGTCCTGTTTGTAAGGTTGGAAACCTGCAGTCAGCTGAGACTGAAGACGTCACCTGATGATGACGAAACGTTTCTCCCACTGAAAACATCCAGATGAAGAGAATATAAACTTTTGGGATTTCCTTGCCTGGATGAGTGAGCATCGGGACTCTGTCTCCGTCCCTTTTTCTGCTGTTCTCAAACAGCTTGAGATGACTGTCAGTTTTAGTGAATGTGATTCGCTTCACCTTCAGGTTTCTCCACGATGACGCTGCCCCTCTAGTTTTTTGAAGAGATTATAGGTCGGCTGACTTTCTCCATTATCAACATCAGTCTGTCTTTGAATGTGGTTCCTGCGAATTTTAAACATGCACACATGCAACCTTTAATTAAAAAACATGATCTTAAACTGACGTCAAAAACTAAAAACAGGGCTCCTCTCCAAGCTGCAATTTCTTTGAAAGATATTTAGAGAAAATAGTTTCTGCTCAGTTAAACTGTTTCATTGAAGAGCATGATTTCTTTCCCATGTTCAGCACTTTGTGTCACCTGTGACTGATTTAAAGTTACATGAATGTTTTGTGTGCAGCATAATTATTAATAGTTACACTATTTCAAAGTATGTTTACAGCCCACAAGGAGATTTTCCATATTAATATGATCTAAAAATCTACTACAGCACTATAAATAATATATAATATATATAATAATTATATATAATATAAATAGAACTGGGGCCTTTTTTAATTTTAGAAAATAAAATAATTTTACTAATCCATTTTCTTAATTAATTTAATATCTAAACATTTATTTGCTGCATTTAAAAAGTCATCTAAGAATCTGTGGCATCAGGTAAGTTCTACAGATGTCAGAGCCAGAACAAGCTGTTTGCTCAGCACAGCGCAGAAATAAAGCTACAAATTGATTAACAAAGCATAATCAATTACTCTTAATAGAAATAATAATAAGAAAGATTTAAAATGACAGAGTTTTACATGGTTAACTGTCTACAGGGAGATTCAAATATTTAAATCAGGATAGAAAACCAGGATGGTGGAATCAGCAAAACGATGACGTATCTCTAAAGCCTTAGGAGTATTTGAACATGTGCATATTTTATTAGTTACTTTGGTAACAATGCTTCGACTACATATCGATATTTTCGTGTGAACTGACCTTAAATGTGTGCAAAAGCATCAGGAAGGACGACGCTGCTACAAACACACTGCAAGAGGAGAATGTCAATTATGACCACAATAGTGTTTATTTTGGTGCTTTTTACATGTGTTTGTGTGGTGATTGTGTGAGGGTTACATCTAAGAAAACATACATAGAAAATAAGATGTGGACTGCTGACACAGAGGAGGAGGAGTGAGAACAACAAACACTGGAGAGGATTTTAAAGGGCATCTTGTAACTAAAAGTGTTTGAAGATAAAGTGCAAAGTGTGCACTGGTGCTAAACGCCTAAAGTCACGCTGAAATGTTCTTTAAACTGTAAAAATATCGACTGTATTTCATTCATTTGATGCCGGACATTTTAAGGTTAAAAACTCACTGGATGATACAAATGAATGCGAGCCGTAAAAAGGACGTTTATGCCGTTGAACCGTGTTCAGGGTGAGCTGGGCTCCCAGTTATAAAGGCTAAGGCTGTGTTAGTGTACCCACTTTATTATTTGTTGTCATTTGTTGTCATTTTATGTTCGATGTAAACAAAAATCTTTTTCAAAAAGTGGCCTCAAACGTCTGTGGCAGTGTGACTCTGTGTTTCAGTGGGCGGTGTGTACAGGCGTGGTCGGCTTCGTCCTCCAAGAAGAGCACGTGTCATAATCATACTGTTCAAATATTATTGCAGACTTATGGACGTTACACAGTGTGAGAAGAATTCATCATCACTGCTGTTTGGATTCATCTCGTTTCTTTCTTTATTACATGCTGAGTTTCTTCTCTCTGTGTCTCTGTGAAGGTTCTCAGTCATCCAGGTCATCGTAGTCAAAGGAGCTTGCAAAGAAAGTGTCTGGACTTCTTTAAGTTACTTGAAGACGTTTCACCTTCATCCGAGAAGCTTCTTCAGTTCTAAGGTCAAATGGTGGAGAGTCCCAGATATAAACCTAGTGGGAGTTTCCCCCCACAGAGGGACAAAAGGACCCCCTGATGATCCACTCACATCCTGGGCCATCTGACCTCAGGAAATCACATGATAAGGTGGGGCCAGGTTTCACAATGAGCTCACCCGAAACTCTGGCTGATTGGGACCCACACCCAGTTTCACACCTTGGCTCAGGCGATTAGAGGATCATCAGGGGGTCCTTTTGTCCCTCTGTGGGGGGAAACTCCCACTAGGTTTATATCTGGGACTCCCCACCATTTGACCTTAGAACTGAAGAAGCTTCTCGGATGAAGATGAAACGTCTTCAAGTAACTTAAAGAAGTCCAGACGCTTTTCTTTGCAAGCTCCTTTGACTTCTCTCTGTGTCTTTTCCCCTTCCTGGTGTAATTTCACCACATTCTGTTGTTCCATTATAATGAGCTGATCATCTGTATTGTGTTGTTCTTTGAAATATAACAGAAAATTATCCCAATTTACCGTTTTATTAAGTGTCAGATATGTCAACCATTTCTATTGTTTTAATGTGATGCAATAGATTTTATATAATAAAGTCTAAATATACAGACGCTGAAGTTTTGCTCTTTACCGACCTCAATATTTCACAGATGTCTTTAAAGCAGCGCTAAGTGCACACACTGCCCACTGTGAGGGAGATTAGAAACGTTATGCAGAAACCGATGTGGGGAACGTTGTCAATATAAAATCGTCTAAAACACAAAACGCACAAAGGTGGAGATGAATAAAAGTCAGTGCACTACGATCTCTGATGAAGCCCTGTTTGGTAACACGAGCACAAAAACACAACAATCAAAAGGTGTCACTGAACAAACGCCAGAACTGTCAGATGAAAGGATTCCCGCACGTTAGTTTGATACAATCAATCTTTTCCTATACACAAATTGAAAAAATATTATTTTTACGTCGAGAGGGAAAATAAAATATTTACTGTACAAGAAATGACACCAAACTTGCACTAAAATTTGAGAGGGATCCTGCGAGTCCCAAAGTGTACAATCCCAAGTGACGTCACCCACAATCCCTTTGTCGATGCTGTTACAAAATACTTGATTTTCAAGTTACTGGTAACCAATTCTGATGGTAAGAAAAGCTGTAGAAAAATAAATTACCAATATATCAAGAGTAAAAGACCAAATGCCCTTGATTTTGTCTTAAAATCTCCACACAAATTGGAGAGGAAGAAATCCACAAATGCTATTCTTTAATTTCTTTTTCATATTTAAAAAAAGATGATTTTTCATCCATCCAGCAGCTGCTCTTTTGGCAGTAAATGGAACAAGAGGGGGATTGTGGGGAATACTGGCAGGGTTCTTGGGAATTTTCTGGTGACTCTGTCTCCTTCAGGCCAAACTTCACACTCGTGGAGTCAAGTTCATTTGTTGAAGCTCGTTCGCTCTGATGAGGTCTGGTGGTTCCCGTTGATGGTTGCTGGGTGCGCTGAGGTAAAATGGTGTGATGGAGATACGAGGAGGAATGGGGTGGAGTGGGGGGGGTAGCTGAGAGGGCCGAAGTTTGAGGAAAGATGACAGGAAGAAAAGAAAGAATAAAAGAATATTTAGTGGCGTTTACCATGAAAATATCTGCACTTTTGATCACAAGACAGTCATCTGAGCACAAAGGAAAGGCCCAACGCCAAAGAAGACAATGAAGCAAGAAATATTACAGAGAAAATGAGAATTTAGATATATACGTAATGTAATTTGAATTGTATAACACGACATTAGTCTTAAAGAGCAGCACTTATTTCTATGAAGCATTTCACCTCGAGTCAAACTGAAAACGCAGAATCACAAACGAACAGTTTCTTTGGTCCCAGACAAAAAGCACCTGCTGCTGCAGATCTGCACTCTGAGTCACTTTGTTCATCCGTGCTTTCTACAGATTTTAAAAACATTACATCGTTTTTACTGAGTTTATTTATTTGATTGTTATTTCTGTCGTCTGCTGAACTACAGATTCATTTATTGTTAATAGTTTATTTAAAATACTTTATAATTCATTTTTATTGGACATTATAATAAAACATTATTTTTATAGATGGAAGAATAATAATGTTTTATTGTACAATTCATTAAAAAGTCGTGAAACTGACCATCAAACGTTTACAGTTCATATCCTGTCGTATAGTTTCTGTGTTGCTGGGATACTGAGTAAGGATCATGTGATTCATTGACTCCACAGTAAACACTCTGATGAACGTGTTTAAGGACCCATGTGCTCGTACACGACGCAGCTCTTTGTGGAAGCTGTTAGATTCACCAGCCTCTGTTTCTTTACATTAGCTCTGCTGAGCTTCACTCAGTGATGCTGCTGAGTTTGTTAACAAACCAACAAAAATCTCTGATGGTTTTTATTCTCTGAAACAAAGTGTTTTACAAAACTATCATTATTGTTCCTTTTACCACTTTGGTAGCTTTAGTTGGCATCGTGCCTTCCTCATCTTCCTGTGAGACAGCACTGAGGGCTTCAACAATCTGCAGCCCACCCAGCCCTCCCGGCCCTCCTGGCCCACCCAGCCCACCCGGCCCACCCAGCCCACACAGCCCTCCCGGCCCTCCCGGCCCACCCAGCCCACGCAGCCCACGCAGCCCACACAGCCCTCCCGGCCCACCCAGCCCACCCAGCCCACCCAGCCCACCCAGCCCACCCAGCCCACCCAGCCCTGCTCATATGTTCAGACAAACTGGGAGGTAGGCTGGGCCGTTTACATACCAGCCTGCCAACCAGCTCAACAGCATCAGATTCCCAGCCTGGACCCTTTAACATCACGTATCCAAGGCAACGATTAAAACCACACCTAACACCTTACACTGAGGAAGTACCACATTTCACCTTCATGCAAACACCTGAGATACTTCTGCAGGTTTTCATTACTGATCTGTGTCATAAACATCTCCATGTCTCCATGACTCGGTTCAGTCGGTTTCTATCATTACGTGTCACGGTCCTCTTATATTTAAAGCACAGTTTGGTGATGTAGTTTGTCTCCAGCACAGCTTTTCCTGTAAATACGTTTGTTTTGGTGGCTGTTACTGTAAACTGGAACAGTGGCACGACTGCTGTTTCCTAATTATTTATGCTGGTTAGTGGTTCGGTGGAGCTGGTTAGGAGGTTTTAGTCTGAATTCTTGGCCAAGTTTAAACTTTTTCAACATCTTCTTGTATCCTCGTCATTATAATTACACTCAATATGATCTTCAAGTGGTTTTCAGTCAGACCCGTGGATACTGGGGGACAGATAAATCCAGATGTTTCACTTGCCTTCCACAGGATCCATCTTACTCCGGGGTGATCTCCGTCTCCTGATGCACGACCACTTTGGTGACAGACATATCTGGGTGCTGCTCCTTCGCCTCTTTGATGGCCTGGGCCAAAGCCTGCAGAGTAAACAACACACTCCTAAATGACCTGCACAACACGCACCGCAAGTAACGAGCATGACTTTCCTGTAGCATTTATCTACTGGACATACTGCTCTGTGGGGCAATCTGGGCCTGCACATAATCCCAGGGTCACTTATGTGGTGCATTTCATGTAAATCAGCGTATGAGCTAACACACAGCTAGACCTTTAAGGAAAACGTGAGCAGTGAGAAATGCTCCATGATGAATCTGAATTTACCTTGTCATGATCTATTTCTGTGTCCCCAGTGATGACGATTCTCTTTTCAATGCGAGTCTCAGAGATCCCTCCTTTCACCGTCTGTAACAGAGATGTGACACAGAAATCTGAATCCTCCCTCTGTCTTTATTTTTCCTCTGAACCAAGGTTATTATCGTTAACAAAAACTAACAAAATAACGAAAACTAGAAGTGAAAAAACATTTTCGTTAACGGAAATAAAAATAAAAACAAAAAAAAGGAAAACTAACTAAAACTGTAATGAGTGTTCACAAAACGAACTAAAATTAACTGAATTTATAGCAAAAACGTGTTTAGTTTTCATTGATGTGTGCGTGTCATACAATAGTCAAGGGTGAAAATGAAGTTTAGTTTACAGATTTTTTTCTTGCTGTGTCTCATTATGCCAGCAGGGGGCAGCACGTTAGTCGAGTCTAGTGATGGGATTTCCGGCTCTTTTTAGAGATCCGGCTCTTTCGGCTCGGCTCACTAAAAAGAGCCGGCTCTTTCGGCTCCGAACCGGCTCTTCAGGTTGTTTTGTTGCTTTAATTATTTAATCATTAACAATAATATAAAATTATGCAGAAAAGTAATTACTAATGTAAAAAAAGTGGTTTTATTTATATATGTTTATATATGGCCCCTAGAGACAAAGCACGTACAAACTCTAAAGCATATACAAACTCCTAAAAGCACGCACAAACTCCAAAACACATTTCTAGCGTTTACTGAACTTCCAAAACAGAGCTACCCAGATCACTTAAATTACACAATTGAAAACATGTGTGTATTGTTTGTGTATTTATAGACAAGCACTCATATTTATTCAAATAATTAAAAAAAAATGTTCATTTACCTGTTACTACCACACACCAAATCCGGTTGTTGATACTTCCTGGCTTGTGTAGCCACTAGGTAACAAAAGCTCAACACTGCGCCCAGCATCCTGGAGCACTTCTGTTGTCTTTTGTACGTATTTTGGAGTTTGTACGTGCTTCTGAGTTTTTACGTGTTTTGGAGTTTTTACGCGTTTTGGAGTTTGTACATGCTTAGGAGTTTGTACGTGTTTTGGAGTTTGTACGTGCTTTGTCTCTAAGGCCCACCATAAATATACTTTATTTATTCACTCCACATAAAATGTAATAATAAATCATATAATACAAAAAACAACTATTTACATTTTAAACTTTTAACTATTTAAATTTTCAGCTTTTTCCTTTTAACCAAATTTAACGTGAAACAACACAAAACACTGCAAACCACAACACAATTAAATATAAATTAAAATATTAAAACAAAAAGAAGATGCACATTCTCTGTCATATGGGCCTGCATGATTTCTGAATCCTTTATCATCTGCAACTGAAAATAGCGGATGATTACTATACCTTTCTAATGTGATGTTGTTGTCCCTCGCTCTCTTTCTCTCTGGCTCTGTTCCTGTGCTACTGCGTGTAACTAACGCCCCTCCCCCCTCTGCCCAGCGCAAAGTACAGGCCGCGCATGCCGAGTTTAGCGGAAAAAAGGGCGAGAGAGAGGGTGAGAGAAAGAAAAAAAAAAAAAACCCTCACGGCTCCCAATAAGGAGCCGGCTCGCGTCGTTCACTTCAAAGAGTCGGCTCTAAGAGCCATTTTGTTCGCGAACGACCCATCACTAGTCGAGTCGTCTGTGTCGCTGCTCCGTCCACGCGCAGAATCATGTCAGGAAAAGTCGGGAGCCAGAGTCCAATTTGGGATTACTTTGAATATGACTGTGTTTTGGATAAAGCAAGTGTCTTGTAGTGGAAACAGACAAATTATGAGGGACATTTCTAAAGGGAAAAAAATCCCACAAACCTTAAAGTGCACTTGAAAAGCTCACACAAGAAGGCTAACCTAGCTTAGCTTGAGAAGGTAAGGGAGCACACTCAACCCTCATCCCCAGAAAACAGAAGCTAACCCCAGGCAAGGCAGCGTGATGCATCCTGAGACAACAAGACGGGGATATCTACACAACTGTGTGAGTCAATTACCTTCAAAAAGTTTATCAATTCACTTGAACCAAAATTACGAACACCCGGTGCTGCGAGAGTTAATAGTCTCATTGGGGCCAAGATATACATTTTATAGTTGCCTGGTATCAATGGTTGTTCATCTGCCTTTATTTATTTATTTAAAGAACCCATAGGTGGGAATGTGAGTTGTCTGTCTCTGCGTGTTAGCCCTGCGACAGACAGGCGACCTGTCCAGGGTGCAGTATGGTAGCTGGAATAGCAACATACCCAAGGATGAGCAGAATGACTGATATGATGAAACTGGGATTTTTGTTACACTTAATTATTGCAAACACAACTAAAACTATAACTGAAACTAATCAAAACTAAACTGAAACTAAGGATTTTCAAAAAAATAAAAACTAAACTAAACTAGCAAACAATTGGTAAAAACTAATTAAAACTGATATAAAATTGAAAATCTGAAGTCAAAACTAAATAAAAATAAAAACTAATGAAAATTGGAAAACTATTAAAACCCTGGTTTGAACAGAATTGACGTTTGCTGGAAAATCCTGGAAAAATGACAGTGACTGTGTATCCTCTTAAATCCCGAGGCCAGAAGACGCCACTTACTGAGTGGAAACTTCTACAGATTCAGTTCATTTCAACGTTAGCAGGTAACAGTAACAGTATAAGAGTATGCTAGTGAATGTTTTGGTATGGAAACAGTATATCAAACATATCAGCATCAGTATGTCAGCTGAATGAAGCAGATGTAGGAGAGCATGTCTTTCACATAAGAATTGAGCTGTTTCTGAGACTGTGTGAGAGCTCAGAGGCTCGGAGCAGAAGTCTGATGGCCGGGAGGAGCACAGTTATGTGACTGTTCGATTAGACACTGATCCAACAGCTGATCACAAAATGTACCTGACTGAATCATCTGAAGTTATCTTTACCCTGAAACAACTGATGATCTGACTGTAACAGAGTCCTTTTGTTGCCTATATTAGATCAGTAGCAGTCATGAGTTTGTATCGGGCAACTTATCTCTCCTTCAGTGGGATGCTCCACATTGTGCTCTGTTACATGAAAATACTAAAAGATAACTATGTAAAAAACATGGTATCATCTGAGTGTTGTTGTTGGGAGAGACCAGGATGCAAACAGTCACATCTGATTTAATAAAGCACACCCACACTGAAAACACAGCCTATGTTTCAAGACAGCTGGTTTAAGTTAGAGATGGACCGATCCGATATTACGTATCGGTATAAGTCTGATACTGACGTAAATTACTGGATCAGATATCGTAGAGAAATAAAAAATGTAATCGATCCATTAAATATCAAAAAAGCACCTCACAAAACTTGCAACATGATGTAACTCGGCTCATAACTGTAGCACATCGGAGCAGTGTGGTCACGTGATAGAGCGGCTGTGACGTGCGAGACCTCTCGTTGAGCATTTGTAGCGTCGCTACCAAACCAGCATTTCATCTCCGAGGAAGTTTTCCCAGAGAGAAGTAAAGCAAGTGTGTAAGTTCACCTCTGAATGTTTGTAAAGCATTCCCGCGTTAAGCTTAACAACCGATATATGGAGCGACTGCCTCTCTCTCTCTCTCTCTCTCTCTCTCTCTCTCCTGCTGCTACTTCAATCATAAACTGATCAATGATCAGCTGATCGTCTCTCTTCTTTGTTTTTGTCTCACTTTGCACCAGAAAGAGGAAACCAGCGGCTGAACAACAGCAGCACGTTTAAGCTTGATCAGCTGTTGTTAGAATTTATTTAATATTATTTCTACACCAGGATCTTTTTCTACAGCTGACGTAACTGTGCAGGGGCGGAGCTAGCAAAGTTTAGCCAGGGGGGCCGATAGGGCATTAACAGGGAAAAGGGGGCACAAAGACATACTTTTCTTTCTTATTCTCATTTAAAATGTCGAGCTTTTAATAAATAATTATCTGACTCTTACACCCAAAGTTTTAATCTGATGTAAAATGTATAGAAGTCCATTACTGTATATAGTAACTGTTAAGTCTAATATACAGTAAGCTATAGTACTTTTTCCTTTGGGAACCATCTGTGCAGTCTGCAGTTCTGTTGAAGAAAGATGTTGAATCTGTTTAATTATTCTTGAAAAATAATTGATTTCTGTGCATTTTTTTTTACATGTGCATTAAATTAAAGTTGATTATGTTGTTTAATCATCATGAGGGTGGTTCCCTATTTTTTTTGCAGCCCTATTAGTTTGGTTGCTTAATATTTCTGTTAAGTACTCTTTAAAATACCAGAACAGGGAGGATGGAGCAGGTTTAAGTTTATTAGATTGATCAGTTTTGCTGAACTATGAAATATTTTTTTACATACAGGTATAACAGAATAGCTTTAGTGTTGTTGTTTATTGTTTGGGGTTTTTTTGTTTTCTTTTAAACTTGAGTATGAATTTATACAAAATGCAGCAAGATATTAAAAAAACAGTTTAATGATTAAACACACTATATCGGATTCATATCGGTATCAGACATAAAAAAGTGGTATCTGTAGTTTAAGTGACTAATAGCAGACATTTATCACAACATAGTGATCGTTTACTGATCTCTACTGCCTGAGAAGCTGTTAGTGAAGTGTGCCAGACCTTGGTGATCTGGGTGGTGGTGGTGGTGCTGATGGTCTCAGAAGTAATCGTCTGGGCACTCAGCAGCACTCCCGACTCCCTCTCTGCCACACTGTCCACCGGCTGTGGGAGAGATAAGTACCAAACAAGAAATTACTCACACATTTAAACACACACACGAACTTCATTATGTCAGAAAAGGGATAAAAGTGTGCAGACCCATAAAGGTTTTACAGACTCTGTTAATATATAATAACAGTTAAAAGTGAAATGTGTTTTCCTTTTCCTATTCTAATAAAGGTTATTATTAACTTGAAGCTACAAATCATAGCTCTTTTCTGTGGGACATCTACCAGCTGAAAACGTCATTGATTAGATTTGTGTCGTTCCAGTGTCCACACTGCACATCCAGGTGAAAACCAAGGACGCTGCAGCTTCCAGTGTTTCCAGTAGCAATGTGGCTTTAAATGCAAACTGGTAAAGCATTTGAAACTGAAGCACCAAGCTGGGCCATCCCAACAACATAAGCAACAATGTAACAGTCAGTGGTGTGAAAACTCTGAAGTATCACCAACTTCATACAAAACTGAACCAACAGCACTTAACAGTACAAATGATTAATCACCCGAAGCATACTACAAGCAAAGAAATGTTGATCCATGGCTAACTCGGTCACATCAACCTAAAAAAGACAAAACTGCAGGCAGTGAGATCCACAAAGCAGCAGCAGCTGAGGCTGGTTCAGTTCTGGCCTGGCAGAGCGTCTCAGGGAGGAAATGCAGCGTTTGGTGAGGTTCTAGACTTCAGTCACTGAATACAAAGTGTTTCCAGGGAAATGTAAAGTCCTGTTAGTTTGTGTATTGGAGGATAGAGTATCTATAGTAGAAATCGCTTTAAGCCCCTCAGTTTTAAACTTTATGTTAAAGTAATTTATGTTGGATTTTCTGTAATCAGCACAGCTCAGATATACACAGACACCCCCACTAACATTCGGTTAGATGTCCCTCAGCTCTCCAGGTGAAGCAGAGAAATTGATAATTATATTCCAGGAGAGAAGCTGCTGCACCGGAGAGTCAGTCTGAAAGGTAAATAACAGTGTCTGAGAGGGAAACCAGACAAGTGTTCACAGCAGTCACAACAGTGGGAAAATACCAGACGCTCAGGCTGTAATGAGGGGCTGCTGAATACTGCAAATCCACTCCTGGAAACTGGACCAATCACAGGACACGACCGAGAGCTGACATAAAAACAAAACTGAATTAAGAATATATGATACAGCGTCAACATGAGCTAGAAAATGTGGTTGGGTAACAGTATCAGGGACTGAACTTTTACAGTTTCACTGCTCTGCAGGTTTGATCTGATCGGCTGTTTTGAATCGCAGCCTGTGTTTAACAGATAACCGACATAATTATTGACAAATGAGCAGGTCATGCTAGTGTCGCAGGATCAAATCTGCCACTGAACGCAGAGTTGGCATTATTTTGCATTTCAGTTATTGCATGCGTTTGTGTGTTTGTGTGAGATACAGGCCACACCATGTGGGAGTGGAGAGTCCACTCTAGTCCAGCTGGAGTCACGTACAGGACGAGTAAAGGGGTCTCTGAGACTCCAGTGAGGGAAAAGGATATTTTAAAATGAAGTAGTTTCAACCTGGCCTGGATGGTTT
This sequence comes from Neolamprologus multifasciatus, assembly GCF_963576455.1. NCBI lineage: Eukaryota > Metazoa > Chordata > Actinopteri > Cichliformes > Cichlidae > Neolamprologus > Neolamprologus multifasciatus. The sequence goes on along the minus strand of NC_140459.1, from coordinate 35,385,055 downwards.
TAATTAATTACATAATTACATTTTACCAGACAGAGGATTCGTTTTAAATAGATTTACGTGGATTTGTTGTGATAATACACTGGGTTGGAAACTGCTGGTTTGCTGGACCTGAGGATAACAGGAGGGGAAAGGCTACTCTGTAATTAGGAGGTGACCATCCAGGCGTGGAGAGGAAGAGCTTGAGTTTGTATTCCCAGCATCTGCTGTGGAAACACTCCGTATCGACCCAAGGCCTATGAAGGTGGGTGAAAAGTCTTTCCCAGGAAGACTGCTTGTTCTTCTGCGTGACCAGCTTTGTCTGTTTGTTCCAGGCTAATAACTGTGACTGTGGGGGGCCTTTGACTCCAGCCCACCAGTCTGCTTCCCAACACCGTATTTAATTCTTGTATTAAGGCCATTATGATGACCACTCCTTAATACTAGGGCCAAAACTTTCGGCCAGGCTTCTGAAAACCAGACAGTGTGTAGTAGCATTGCATGCAAAGTTTAAAAAAAGCTATACTTTGTGTTTAATGTGAGAAAATAATTCGTAAAATGCACATTTTTGTAAGGGGGAAATGTCTCAAATTGACCTCACCTGAGCTGACTCGTATGTGATGGTCTTGGTTTCAGTGTGAACTAAGGGTGTGTCCTTGTAGGCTGCAGTTCCTCTTACAGAATTGGTAACATCTGAGATGGTGATTGTCTGGGTCTTTAGCACAGGAGACTGCAGAAATCAGACAAACAGCAATAAACTCTCAGGGTTTTACAAAGACAACAGTGTGGCTGCTACACAACGCAGGGGAGAGAAACCCAAACCTTGTTTGTCACACACACACATTCACACAAACTATCCTGCTGGATTCTTACTCAACTATTGATCCTTAAATCCCACTTCACTGAGGCAACTGGTAAGTAACTGTTGTACTGGGAAAACCAGCCTGTTTAAAATCTATATCTGACTTACAACATGTGTAACAGGGAACTCTAATGATTATAACTGAATCTACCAAAGCCTTTTTATTAGAGATAAATGTGCGTAGATATGAGTGTGATAAAGTGTGGCGCTGAGTTTAATTTACTAAAATGTTTTAGACACTAAAAGTAAAGTAAGTGTAACTTGAAAATATATTTATGTCATTATAATGTGTCGCTGTCAGGCTGCACAGTTCACTCGTTCCTGTGTTTTGGGCAACGATCTATAATTAATTATGTCTCCTTTCTCATGCCGTCGCCCAGTTCTGTCATAACTCTGATCACAGTCAGCCTTCAGGTCCTCAAATGTGCATGTTAACCATGTATTAGGCCACAATATGTTTCATGTTGCAGAATTGTCTGCAAAAAAATAATTAGCAGCTGCAGGCAAACAACGAAGCGTGCAACTACAAAGGACAAAGTATTCCAAATGGCATCCAAATGTTTGCACAAAACAACAATTCATTTGGTGGAAAATAAAAATCAAACCACAGTTTCTGCAGTGCTCTGCCTTCATACACTGTGCACAACTTATTCTTGAAACATACGGATGCAGACGGATGTTTCCTAAAATGTAGGAGTGAAGACCTGCAGCTGGAAACGACCCGTGTTTGTGGAAATGATGTGACACTGCATTTCAATATATTAATGCAGTTCTGTTATTCCTTACTGAGTGCAAGCGTCCACTACAACCATTTGTCTGTCTTTAGTTGGTTCCCTCCTCCTCAGTAGGTTCATGACTATAAAAATGCTGGTGGTTGTTTGCTTTAAAGATCAATGTTGTTCCCAGTTTTATTAGTTTTCCTTCAAATGTTGCACCGGCTGAACCAAAACGAACGCTGATAGTGTCACAGCCATACAGACCTCAGCCACATCCTCCAGCTTTCCATGGAGGACTCTGAAGATCACCGCGGCATGTTCGAGGCCTGCGTCACATTCCCCTCTGTTAGGCATTCCCAGAAACCACCAACAATGATCTATGGGGATTCATGAGCTGCCAAAACCACATCAACTGGCTGCTTTGAGCTTTGAGAGGTTTTTCTTTAAGCTCGCTCCAGATGTTTGAGCTCCTTCAGTTTTTCCTCAGCACCGTTCGGCAGAGGAAAACAACGTCGGTTGCTTGTATTGATAGTTTCACACATTCCATATCAGAGCCTATGATCCGTATACAGGACACCTCTGTTATGGCGCTCTGCACAGCATGCTAATGCTAAGGTAGCCAAGCCGAGTGATGCTGACCCCAGACCAGCAGCCAGACCCTGTTAAATCATCACTTAGTAATGCAACAAGCAGGATAATGATTACTTTCTCCTGGGAGCAACTAAGTAACATTTTGCATTACTTGTCCTGTGTCATGATGACTTGTTTGAGTAATGAAGCTACACGGATCACAGAGGAGGAAGACTTGTGAGCACACAGCATGTAGTTAACGTGCATGGCATGATAATAATGCCAATTCTAAAAACATTGAGTAAAATATAAAAGCAGAATGCATGATTAGCAAATCTCATAAACACGTTTTATTGACAGAAATCCCACCGAATGTTTAAACAGAGAAAATGTTCTCTTTTAACAGATACGTGTCCACATTGACATGAAGTCACACAGAAGTCAGTTTGAGTCTGTGACGCTGCACTTTTCATTTTCACGATTGTCTGAAAATCCCCACAAATCATTTAAGAAGCAGCTGAGGGAGCACGAGGCAGATAAACATTTGTTACCAGTCACATGACTGAGTATCAAGAGCAGGCAGTTTCCCAGAAGTAAAGACAGTCTGCAAAAAACTGCATTTACAAGCTGCAAAACAATTGTTTGTCAAATAAACAACTGTGAAAGCTGCAAATTTCTCATAATAGCATCAACAGGTTCTAGAGAAACCCGTGTGCACAAGCCTGGAAATCCATGTTGGATGAGCGAGAGCTTCCAGGCTGAACTATTGTAATTCATTATTATCAGGAAGTCCTAAAAACTCCCTGAAAAGCCTTCAGCTAATCCAAAATGCTGCAGCAAGAGTCCTGACAGGGACTAGAAAGAGAGAGCAGATTTCTCCTGTTTTGGCTTCCTGTTAAATCCAGAATTCAAAATCCTGCTCCTCACATACAAGGTCTTAAATAATCAGGCCCCATCTTATCTTAATGACCTTGTAGTACCATATCACCCTATTAGAGCACTTCGCTCTCGCTCTGCAGGCCTACTTGTTGTTCCTAGAGTATTTAAAAGTAGAATGGGAGGGAGAGCCTTCAGTTTTCAGGCCCCTCTTCTGTGGAACCAGCTTCCAGTTTGGATTCAGGAGACAGACACTATCTCTACTTTTAAGATTAGGCTTCAAACTTTCCTTTTTGCTAAAGCATATAGTTAGGGCTGGACCAGGTGACCCTGAATCCTCCCTTAGTTATGCTGCAATAGACGTAGGCTGCCGGGGATTCCCATGATGCATTGAGTTTTTCCTTTCCAGTCACCTTTCTCACTCACTATGTATTAACAGACCTCTCTGTGTTGAATCATATCTGTTATTAACCTCTGTCTCTCTTCCACAGCATGTCTTTATCCTGTCTTCCTTCTCTCACCCCAACCAATCACAGCAGATGGTAAATGGACTGGTTCTTATAAACCGCTTTTCTACTCATCTGAGCACTCAAAGCGCTTTACACAACTTGTGCATTCACCCATTCAGACCCATTCGCACAAGCACATCTTTCTAAGTGCTTTTATAGCTAACATTCACACACATTCATACTCCGATGGACGCATCGGAGAGCAATTTGGGGTTAGTATCTTGCCCAAGGATATTTGGCATGCAGACTAGGGGAAGCCAGGAATCGAACCACCAACCTTCCAATCAGTAGATGACCTGCTCTACCACCTGAACTACAGCCACCCCAGATAGCCCCGCCCCTCCCTGAGCCTGGTTCTGCTGGAGGTTTCTTCCTGTTAAAAGGGAGTTTTTCCTTCCCACTGTCACCAAAGTGCTGCTCATAGGGGGTCATATGATTGTTGGGTTTTTCTCTGTATCTATGAAGCGCCTTGAGGCGACTTTTGTTGTGATTTGGCGCTATATAAATAAAATTGAATTGAAAAATTGAATTGAATTGCCTAAAGCACTGCATTAACAACAGGCTTGACTCTGTCATGGAAATCAGTGCAAAGACTCGGGAACAGCTCACGGTGCTGTGCACACCTGCAGCTTCACTTTATATGTGAACATCCTGAATCATCCAGATGTCACATGAGGCAAAGTGGAAATCTGTGAGGTCAGAAACATCTGGTTTATTTTCTTCTTGGCAAACATGGACGTCACTTCACCTGGACTATTCAATTCAATTCTATTCAATTCAATTTTATTTATATAGCGCCAAATCACAACAAATGTCGCCTCAAGGCGCTTCATAGATACATAGAGACTAAAGAGGAGAGGCATCGTTCAGCTGGTTTCTGTATGGGGAGACGTTACTGACTGTGAATTTGGCAACTTGCACATCTGGAATGGATCCATCAGTGCTGAAGGTTTTAGACCAACATAGTAACTAAGAAAGCAGCGTGAAACCATGTAAAGCATCTATTACAACAGCATGGGTTGAGTTTAGAATTCAATTCAAGATATTTGGAAAAACACTAAAAACATGAAACTGAAGATTCAGAATAATTGAGAAGAATTCTGTATACAACAGTCCTCTAACAAAAGTCTGACAACTCGTCTTTAACTCAGGATGAGCTGGTTCTTCTTTCTTTAAACATCTATTGTTGAATTAAATAATGATTTCAGAAATCATTGCATTCTTTTTTATTTTAACGGCATCCCAGCGTTTTGAAAAGTGTGGTTGTAATTAGAAAGTGTTGTGTCTGTGAGGTAAACGTGTCTGTTCTCAGTTAGATTAGAAACGAGCTGCACAGCCTGTGTTTACCATGACACACGTAGAGTCTGAAGATGATTCAAAGTGTGGATTTACATCCTATAGAATCTTTATTGTCACTGTTACAAGAACAACGAAAGATTTTTACAGTAGAAGGAGGAACGTTAAGATCTGCAGTCGCTCTCAGAGGAGCTGTTAGTGCAGGTGAAACCAGTCGTGTGGCTGAAGTCAGAATAGTGAGAAAATTAAGACCAGCTAAAGAAACACAGAAGCATGGTGGTGGGAACGGCACACCCACAGGAGAAACACCAGTGGCAGATGACCACCGTTTCTCCTTCACTGCTTCCAATGAGGAACGTTACATTTATTTGCACTTAATATCCAAGATCATCTGAGCGTGCGCACACTGGTTGTGTATATTTGCTCAGCATACACATATGATAGTCAACAGGGCAACTCCTCCTTACTGACAGCAAAGCCAGAAGAGCGTTCAGGCGTTGTTGTCAGTGTTTGTGCGGACTCCTGGTGTTCTCACGACACTCGTTTTAAAACAGTCTGATCACCTGTTGAATCGGCCAAATTTCCAAACTGGGCACATTTTCATCTGGAGAAACAACAACTCGGTTTATTGCACATGGACGTGTTTCAGAGGTTTTTCTGTTGATCTGCATGATTTAGATTTTAACAACAGACAAACAGGAAGTCAACTCCTCCAAGATTTGACACTGAGACAAAAAGACAAACTTATATTTTTAAATGTAATATGAGAAACATATTTTCTAATTATATTCTTTATCAAAAAAGCAATCGCAAAGACTATTTGCCTGTAAAAAACCTTTAAGCGACTGTCCTGTAATTATCTGATAACAACAATGATGAAGATACTGATCAAAGTGATTTACATGTGCACTATTGTTCATAAGCTTTATAACACCCCAATGTTTCCAGTTATTTGTTGCAATTCAAGCCGTTCAACTGTCAGAGGTTAAAAAAAGGTAAGCTTACCCAAAACTGTAATAATGTACATTTATAATTATACAAAAAGGTCTTTGTCAGGGAACAACACGGTTAACAGTTTAAAGCTGTGCTGCAGCAATGGAGGAGCTACTGACTCCTACAGCTGCTCCAACCTTTCTGGATTACTTACAGCCGCCTCTGTCTGGATGAAGGCAGTGTTGGAGCACACTGTGGTGCCATACCCTCGTGAGCATCAGCTGAACAGTACTGTACTGCAGAAAGTAGAGTGATGCTACAAACATGGTGAGAAAAAGCCGATTAACGATAGAAGAGAGACAGACCATCACTGATAAATGTAGGTCTGTGCTACAGTGTCAGTGAGCACAGTTTCCTTCACCATCAAAGGCTCAGAAACAAACTGTGACAGGAAGTCTGGTCCCAAAGACACGACTGAATCAGAGGACAAGTTTGTGTGATGGCGGCTCGCAGGACAACAGCTTCAAGCAGCTTAATAGTGGCCGTAGTGAGCAAGTCTCAGTTTGTACTGTGAAGACTTCGAGGTGCAGGTTTGACAGGACGAGCTGCAGCAAGTAAACCATCGCTAAGACGTCAGAATAAGACAAGAGGCTCGTCTGGGCCTTGAAACACCACCGTTGGGCTACTGAAGACTGGAAGAAGGTTTTATGGACTAATGAATCAAATCTGAAATCTTGGGTTCATCACAGAGGATCTTTGTACGCCGTGGAGTAGGTGAAAGGACGGGTCCACAGTGTGTGGCATCAACTGTCAAACATGGAGGAGGAAGTGTGATAGTTGTGCCTGAACCACCTCAGGAACAAAGAACAAGATGGTGAACTTGAAAACATGGAGGTCCAGCACAGACTGAAACCCCATCAAGCTGGTTTGAACTGGACAGAAGAGTGAAAGCAAAGCAGCTACAAGGTCCACGTTTATGGGAACTTCTGCTGCAGATATGGGAGAAGATTAGATCTGTTGTAGCCAGAAGCCACGGCTGTGTTCAGCTGTTATATCTGCAAAGGAGGCGACTCTGATGAGTCAAAGGTTAGACTTTGGTCTATAAACTGATTCCTGTTTTAACTCCAACTGCTTTTTGTACCATGCTTTCATTTCAGAGTGCAACGAGACGTTTGGGGTGAAAATTTGAGGAGCTCTAAAACTTTGAGCGGTAGTGTAAGTCACCATTTGAACAGGCACTCCAACGTCGTCTTTTTTACTACAGCAGATTAGTGTCGCGGGCTGTGAGCTCACAGTTGTGTCTTTAATTCAAACAAACAAACCCTGAAAGGTGAAGAGGCATCAGTCAGTCTTCAGCTGCGCTAACTCAAAGACCAGTTACAGCACCAGCACAGGAAAACAAACACACTCAGTTACTATAATTCCTCTACATTATTTGCATTTTGCAAGATATTAATGTCACTCAAATAGGCCTCGATTCTGTCAGTCCGACATGTTTCCAGCACACGTGTGACGATAAAAACGAAATCATGAAATAAAAACTTCAGGAGAACCAGTAACAGCAACAAGCAAACTGAAAGCATGAAGGAGCAAACTGAATCACTGATCACCTCAGCATTCAAAGCTGCATCAAGATCATCCACCCTAACACACACACACACACACACACACACACACACACACACACACACACACACACACACACACACACGTAAGGTAATGCCACAGCCTCCCAATAAGGCTGCGTTCACACTGCAGGCGAAAGCGCATCAAATCCGACTTTGACCCTCTGCGACCATCTATCCCATCATGGTGTGACAGTGTGAACGGCACAAATCTGATATTTTCAAATCTGATCTGGGTCACTTTCATATGTGGTTCTGGATCTGATACATATCTGATGTTTTAGAAAGCTGCTGTTTGATGGTCACGTCGCATTAAATCCGTCTTTTACGTCACTGACACAAGACAGACGCCAATTATCAGCGCCGGAGAAAACATCGCGAACACTTCCATCCAGTGAAACTGTTGGAAGACAACGTTGGAGAAACATGAACGTTTTATTTGTGCTGTATAATCTGCAGATTCTGACAGAAATCTGCAGCTAGAAGCAGCGCTCCTCTGAAACAGCAATAAGGATCATTATTAGGACAAATGTAAATAACTTTATAACTTAAAGCAAAACTGGGAAACGTGAAGTCTGAAGTCTTTATATTAAGAACCATCAGTCAAACATACTGTTGCTCTGGGTCTAAACAGAGCGCGTTGTGTGTGACGTCTTCTTTTGTGCATGCGCCGCTTTGAGCGTTCACACTAGAGCGCGTTTGCTGTCGCATTTTATTTGTAGTGTGAACGAGCAGACAAAAAAATCGGATTTGATCAAAAAGTCTGAATTGAGCATCAAGACCTGCAGAGTGAACGTAGCCTAAGAGCTCACGTCAACATCCACAGTAAAAAGTTTCACACAGGCTCATCTCAGCATCATTATCCACGTCTGATTAATGGGTCAGTACATTAACCTTTTGCCTGAAACATGCAGGTTTTATAGAAAGAGCATCATTTACACATGCATTAGTCTGTCTGGAAAAAGTCCTCCACCATCCGTCTAAGACCCTGAACAGGCTGAGCAAGCATGAAGTGCCTCATGTCCACGATGATTCTTCATGAGTCCTTCAACTGTAGTTTATTTGGGTCTCTTTGGGGACTATTGAGCACAGAGCAGAAAGTAAACATCCCTCGAATCAAGCAGTCTTTAGATAGTCGAGGATGATGAATGCTGAGCTTTTAAAGAAAGGCTAACCACAGCACAGTCAGGGCCATCACCAGCAGACCGGAGAGGAAGAAGGACATCCTGGAGTGCTTCAGCCTGGTCGGGTTTGTTACCACACTTCCTCTCTCATGTGGCTCATTAACAACCACCTTTAGAGTGTGACTGTGAGCTTCTTCCTCCTCTTCTTCACCATCATCAACCCACTCCACTTCACTGTTCTCCTCACCTTCTTCCAGCAGCCAGTCGCGTCCGTACCCCCCCGGCTCTGGGGACAAACTGCATGCTCTTACCTTTTGTCCAAACAGAGCGTGCCTCCCTCGCTGTGCTCAGCAGCAGGAGAGACAGATAACAATGAACATGTGAAACACAGTCGACTGACAGGAGGGAAGGATCACAGAGGAAGACATGGATGAAGGTGCACAGTAAGCTTTCAGGGTGTCTTTATTATTGAGTATGTGAAGGGCACTGATGTGAATCTGCTCTGAGGAAACCCAAACAAGTGATGGATTTAATATCAAAACCAAAGTAAAGTCGAATTACTTTAAAAACATCAGCACGAGAGCCTCTGAGTCTTTTTCAGATCTGCCTTCTGATTGTTGTGGATCTGAAGTACAGTATAACCTGCATCGCCAAAAGTATTCACTCACCCACCCAAATCACTCGATACCCATACCCACCGATGGCCATAGGTGTATAAAGTCGAGCACCTAGGCCTGTGTAATGGATTCTTATATAACGCTTTTCTACTCTCCTGGAGCGCTCAAAGCTCAACATGTCACATCCACACAAACACACCCATAAACACCCAAACACACCCACTCTCTCTGTACTTAGTGCTTTCTGACTACCTTCACACACATTCAGCAACTTGGGGTCAGTATCTTGCCCAAGGACACTCGACACTTGACTGGAGGAGCCAGGGCTCGAACCACCAACCTTCTGATCAGTAGGTGACCTGCTCCACCTCCTGAGCTACAGCCACTCCTGGGTACTGCTGCTACACAACTGTGCCCAACAATGGGTGTCTCTCAGGAGCTCCGTGAATCCCAGCGCGGGGCCCTGATAGGATCCCACCTCAGTAAGAAGTCCAGTCGTGAAATCACTTCTACATATTCCAGAGTTTCCTTTACTGGTATTAGAAATGGTAAATGGTCTGTATTTGTAAAGCACTTTACACATCCACCCATTCACACACTGGTGATGAAGCTACATTGTAGCCACAGCCACCCTGGGGCGCACTGACAGAGGCGAGGCTGCCGGACACTGGCGCCACCGGGCCCTCTGACCACCACCAGTAGGCGGTAGGTGAAGTGTCTTGCCCAAGGACACAACGACTGAGACTGTCCAAGCTGGGGCTCGAACCGACAACCTTCTGATTACAAGACGAACTCCCAACTCTTGAGCCACGATCGCCCAAAGTGGGAAGGACAGCAGTTCAGCCACAAAGCGGTAGGTCACATGGTGGCAACATGACTGCACACCAGTGCACAAAGCGAGGTCCATAAAAACATGGAGTTTGGTGTGGCCTCAGCCCGACACACAGAACAGCTTTGGGATAAATGACCTTCTCATCAAACCTCACAAAGGTGCTTCTGGAAGAACGAGAATTCCCACAAACACAATAACAGCTCTTTATACTCATTGGACAACTGAATTATGGGTAATTATGACAGTAAAGGCTGAACTAACATCATAATAAACCCTGTGGATGAATAATTGAATCATTTGTGTGTGAAGATGAATGAACACTTTTGGCAATGCGGTGGATTTGATGGACTCACACTCATGAAACTGCAACTTTCCGGTAATTAAATGGGATTTTTAACAAGTTCAGTTAAACGAGTGACTTAACATCAGGCAGCTACATGTTATATAATCCAAATAGTAATTATAGATTTGTCCATCGCTGAGTACACACAGCACTGGAGTGGAAGAGCTGAGCGCTGCAGTAAAAGAGAGTCTGAAGAAACGTTAGAGAAGTCACTCCAGGTGAAAAACACCGAGTCAGTAAATTTAAAAAATCACCACAAGCCTTCATTGGTGAGTAAGAGCCCGTCACCAAAAGATCACAGGCTGGGGACACGGTGACAGCAGGGTCCATCATCGTGGGCGTAGACATCTGTGAGATGATGAGGAGGCTATTTTTATTTTTTCATACACTATGTCATAACTCAGCAAAGCACTGATGTGAAATTTAACAATTTAGCCTGAGGCTTTCAGCAAATATATATATATAGAAAATAAAATAAAAAGTGCTGCTATGGCTAGATTTTCAGTAAAATATCATTTCTGAGATAAAAACTGTGTCTTCACATCGTGGGTAGAAGAGACGTCAGAGGGGAGTATCGTAACTTTGCCTCCTCTCTGACCTTCAGCTTATAAACTCACAGGGAAGGATGATGGAAGCTCTTGGGATGGCGTAGCTGGGATTAGCCCAGACGCTACAGAGGAAAGGGAACGACAGAGATACAGGAAACAAAGAGTGAACAAGGGAGCGATGCAGGGTGGAGGAATAAGGATGACGAGGGGTGGGGGAACAGTCCTCTTGGCACCGTCGGCCTTCAGCTTGTTTCCTGGGGTTTAGTAACTGTTGCAGTTTGTATGAGAGTCAGTGGACATGAGCAGATTAACTGAGCCGTGCGGCTGGCAGGTCGAGCACGAAGCTTGAAGCAGCTACTCAAAGATGCTGCTTATACTGATGAGCTGAACAAAGATGCTTCATTGAAACAACACTGGTTCTAGTGCAGGCATGCACACCCATGCAACACCTCTTATTTGTTCATATCAGAGAAACTGGACGAGGTCTTGGATAGGGTTATCCATGTTTACCAGAAACACCAAACCCCTAAGAAGGCCTCTAATAAAGGACGGGGGTTCCCCAGCTTCTCTCACACATCTCATTACAACAAACTGTCCAAAATACAGACGTCGCTATGATTTGTAAAACAGTGGATCAAGCAGAAACCTTCACATAACAGTCATGTAACTGTTACTGTATAATTGTAACGAGCAAACTGTGTGTGAAGCTGCATCAACTCTTTCTACAGTCCCTGATTACAACAGCTGATGATCTGGCAGCGGTGCAAGAACAATAAGATGACCACACACTGTTTGTGCTGCTCCACTCCACCATTGTTGTTACACAGCTGTACAACCATTCATCATTTATTTATTTATCATGTGTGATTGATTTCTTCTGGAGTTTCCCTTCTCTGAGCTCACACAGATGCCTTTCCTTGTAGTAAACCTTCTGGTGCCCATGCTGTGCATAAAGCTCTGCAGTGCTGTGCAAAGGTCTCAGGGTTTGCTGGTTTGAAGCATAGTGAGCAGCTGAGCACAAGCCGGGGAGCTGCTGACCAGTGCTCGTGATATTCTTTGCTCATAAACGCTGCACAGTGCTGCAGCCCGGCCACAAAGCACCAGACTACACCTCTCAGTGGGCATGCAAGCGCAGCCGTGGAGATGAGCACGCCATCGTCACAGGAAGTGTCTGTGGTCACAGGCGGGCTGAAGCAGTGGGATGACATGGTGAAAGCCAACAGCGCTACCTAGTGGAGGATCAGTGCATGGATTTGGAAGCTTTCACATTCTGATTGGTTAAAAACATATTTTATATTTATGATCAGAGACAGAGTACAAATACATACGTGGAGGTTTCAGCTATATTTACTGGTTGTTTTTACTTTTTACTCCTTACAGCTGAACTGAAACATCTCTACTTCTGACATTTTCAGATTTCAGACATTTCAACAGTTATTGTTTCCTGTCACTCCTTAAATCACTTTAAATAACTGATTGGAGTCTAAAAGGCAGAAATATTTAACTCTTCACAGACAATCCTTTATTTCCATTATTACTTCTTATTGCACTGCGCTCAGAGGTTAAAGTGAAACTGTGTTTTGTGTTTCTTTCTATGATTCTATCTTTTGTTGAGGTTTGTCATTTGTTAGGCTTTGTTCAGTGCCTGCTCACACTTCTCTGTCCGTGGTGTCACTCTGTGAATCTGTCTGTTCAGTTCTGTGTCTGTGAGTTTCCTGTTTTATTCTGAAAGTCTCTGTCTCATGTGAGTGTGTTCACTTTACGTTCCCGTGTCCCGTCAGCCCTGATGTCTCCCAGCTGTGTTCCCCTCCTGTCTCTCATCCCTTGATTACTGCTGTGTGTGTTTCAGCCCTGTTTTTCCATCATCCTGAGTGCTTTTCCCTGCATCTCTGATTGTGTCTTTAGCTTTCAGGTTTGTTTTCTATGCTTTGTTTTTCCAGTTTAGGTTTACTCAGTTCTGTTTTTCGCCACCCTCGCCTTGTGTATTTACCACCTCCATTAACAAAGCTTCCTCACATCAACCTTTAGTAAATCCCACACGGCTCGCCTCGTGACCGTGACAGAAACAGCGTTTTGGTAAAGTGAACCCTGGTTGTGGTATTTCAGCACCAAGCTACCATCACAGAAGAGGAGTGAGCAGGAGCTCAGCTGATCACCTCCACCTGCTCTTACAGAAGAAGCTGTGACGTGTTTCCAACTGATCTCAGGTTTTTAGGCGTGCACACAAAGGAAACTCGACCACGATGGAGGCAACAAACAGACGTTTCCCTTTTAATTCACTGTTGTTCTACATTAACGATGTTCATTCATAGAATCAGTCTGAGCTGAAATAATGTTGTTAAAACTGTTAGCCAGCTTCTTTTACACTTTGAGTCCATTTCAGAGTCTCTACTTTAAAAAGATGAATCAGTACGTTTACTTCTACTCAAGTGACTGTGTCAGCTGTTTATGATGCACACTCAGGTGGCAAAAGCCACCTTCTCTCAGCCCAACCAATCACAGCAGATGGCCCCGCCCCTCCCTGAGCCTGGTTCTGCTGGAGGTTTCTTCCTGTTAAAAGGGAGTTTTTCCTTCCCACTGTTGCCAAAGTGCTGCTCATAGGGGGTCATATGATTGTTGGGTTTTTCTCTGTATCTATGAAGCGCCTTGAGGCGACTTTTGTTGTGATTTGGCGCTATATAAATAAAATTGAATTGAAAAATTGAAAAAGCATATTGTACACATGTACTTTGATCATCATCTGTCTCCTGTCATATTATTTTTTATCATCGTAGGAATATACAGTGTGAATTCTGGAGACTGATCTTGGTAGTGATTCGTTTGTGTTCATTATTTTTAACATTTATATGGAAATGTAGAGAGAAAAAAGACAGGATTGATACATTTTTAGTCAATGTTGAAGCTTTTAAACACCGATTTTCACCAGTGTTAGAATCAGAGCATCAGTATGCGCAGAGCGGCTGTTTCAAAGCAGACATCCTGACTTGTCATGGCAAGAAAAACCATCACCAGTCGACAACACAGTGTCTGTGTTCCTGCATCCCAGTAACACGAGAGTGTGTCAGTGAGCGATTCTACACGTGTGAACTGCTCGATTGCTCGACACGTCAGCGTGCCTGTCTCGGAAAAGCTTTCAAAGGTAACTTTGTGTGATTGACGTGAGTAAAACAAAGCAAACATGAGCTGAGCTCGTCGGACTCACTGCTGGTTGGAGCTGACCGTTGATGCTCGCCGTGCGGAAAGGAGAGTTGGTGGAAAGACGCTTATCCCACTCGCTGGGCCGAGACTCCGGCACAGACTCCATGAAACTCCTTTTTAGCTCGCTGATGCTGGTGTGGTGCCGCATAATTTCAGTCTGGGTCTTATCCAGGTCCTTCAACAAGGAGGCAAAAGTGAGAGCAGGTTGATGGAAGGAAACAACTACGCTGAAAGGCAACGATTAAGGTTGAGAAGACAAGAAGGCAAATGAAAACACAGGGCTGCACTTTCTATAAGTATGTGTTAAATGTTTCAACAGTGCTGGGTCTGCCATGTCCACTGACCTTTAGAGGTTGTGGAAGAACAGATTTTCCAGACAAACCAAACTGCTTCATGTTGGCAGTAATAAAGGAAGCAGCAGAGCATTACTAATCATCAGTGCGTGCTGTTCTGTGGCTCACAAATCATGGTTTGCATCAATGCCAGCAGAAGATGTTTAATGAGGACAAACACAACAGAAAAAATCCAGATGGCAGCGCTAACACGACCAAAGCAAGATCGGTGACTGTGTGCACATCCACGCTGGGATGAACGAGCCAAAGCGTGGCCACTGCCAAAAAGTGCAATTCTGAGTCATGTCTGCCATTATTGTACAGTAACGACTGTTGTTTGTGTGGGCAGAGACGTTCGGTCTTCAGTGGTTAAAGAGTCTCTCTGATGTTTCACTTTCATTCTGACTCCTTTCAGAAGACACAGGTGGAGCGCCGACGGCGTTACATCAGCAACACCTGCTCCACCTGCTGTAACTACTTAAGCTCAGCTTTGACGTTTGTCATGTGACAGGATGAGAGTCGTATTACTGTTGAACGCAGACACGTCCTGTCATGTGAACAAGTCAGTACGCTCCATGAAAACTGTTCGCTTTGACGTTTCCACGAACCTCCATTTCTTGTTTTTGCCTCTTCTACTCGAGCAGAGCCGACTGACTGAAACAGTGTTTCAGAGATCAAGTGTTTCTTTACATAAGGCTAAAAAAAGCCAACGATTTAAATGTCACGTACAGACTTTTCCACATGTCAGCAGAGTAAGCTGCAGAGAGGGATGACACATTATAAAAGCATCAGGCTTAGCACTGCTGTTATGACGCCTCCTGAGTCCAGGCCAGGATGCTCAACTTTGGAGCCTAATTTCACATATGAAAGCTTTATTTGTAGATTAACGAGTATCAGTGGTTCTTGTCATCCCTTTCTTCTGAAATGATGCTGGCAGAATATGATACAGCACGATGGACACAGCAAAGACAACAACACAGTGTGTTCAGCATGAGCACTGCGTTAGGGCCATGAAGGACATTCATCATATTAAAAATGTCCTTAACGACCATGAGACGCAATGACGATGACAGTCCAGAGTGGTAAACATCAGACTGTGAGCGTAAACGACTGGGAAACAAATATACTGACTGGAGCCCGTTTACCGCAAACACTCTGCTTCCTGCTCACTGGGTTGTTGATCAGATACAGTGGATGCAAAAGTATTCGGCCCCTTGAACTTTCCCACATTTTGTCACATTACAGCCACAAACATGAATCAGTTTCATTGGACTTCCAGGTGAAAGACCAACACAAAGTGGTGAACACGTGAGAAGTGGAACGAAAATCATACATGATTCCAACATTTGTACAAATAAATAACTGTAAAGTGGGGTGTGTGTAATTATTCAGCCCCCTGAGTCAACACTTTGTAGAACCAGCTTTTGCTGCAGTTCCAGCTGCCAGTCTTTTAGGGTCTGTCTCTACCAGCTTTGCACATCTACAGACTGAAATCTTTGCACATTCTTCTTTGAAACAGCTCCAGCTCAGTCAGATTAGATGGACAGCGTTTGTGAACAGCAGTTTTCAGATCTTGCCACAGATTCTCGATTGGATTTAGATCTGGACTTTGACTGGGCCGTTCTAACACATGGATATGTTTTGTTTTAAACCATTGTTGCCCTGGCTTTATGTTCAGGGTCGTTGTCCTGCTGGAAGATGAACCTCCGCCCCAGTCTCAAGTCTTTTGCAGACTCCAAGAGGTTTTCTTCCAACATTGTCCTGTATTTGGCTCCATCCATCTCCCCATCAACTCTGACCAGCTTCCCTGTCCCTGCTGAAGAGAAGCGCCCCCAGAGCATGATGCTGCCACCACCATATCTGACAGTGGGGATGGTGTGTTCAGAGTCATGTGCAGTGTTAGTTTTCCACACAGAGCGTTTTGCATTTTGGTCTCATGTGACCAGAGCAGCTTCTTCCACATGTTTGCTGTGTCCCCCACATGTTTGCTGTGTCCCCCACATGTTTGCTGTGTCCCCCACATGTTTGCCGTGTCCCCCACATGTTTGCTGTGTCCCCCACATGTTTGCTGTGTCCCCCACATGTTTGCTGTGTCCCCCACATGTTTGCTGCGTCCCCCACATGTTTGCTGTCCCCCACATGTTTGCTGTGTCCCCCACATGTTTGCTGTGTCCCCCACATGTTTGCTGTGTCCCCACATGTTTGCTGTGTCCCCCACATGTTTGCTGCGTCCCCCACATGTTTGCTGTCCCCCACATGTTTGCTGTGTCCCCCACATGTTTGCTGTGTCCCCACATGTTTGCTGTGTCCCCCACATGTTTGCCGTGTCCCCCACGTTTGCTGTGTCCCCCACATGTTTGCTGTCCCCCACATGTTTGCTGTGTCCCCCACATGGCTTGTGGCAAACTGCAAACGGGACTTCTTATGGTTTCCTGTTAACAGTGGCTTTCTTCTTGCCACTCCTCCATAAAGGCCAACTTTGTGCAGTGCACGACTAATAGTTGTCCTATGGACAGATTCCCCCACCTGAGCTGTAGATCTCTGCAGCTCGTCCAGAGTCACCATGGGCCTCTTGGCTGCATTTCTGATCAGCTCTTGTTCTGCTGTGAGTTTAGGTGGACGGCCTTGTCTTGTAGGTTTACAGTTGTGCCATACTCCTTCCATTTCTGAATGATGGCTTGAACAGAGCTCCGTGGGATGTTCAAGGCTTGGGAAATCTTTGTGTAGCCTAAGCCTGCTTTAAATTTCTCAGTAACTTTATCCCTGACCTGTCTGCTGTGTTCTTTGGACTTCATGGTGTTGTTGCTCCCAGTATTCTCTTAGACAACCTCTGAGCCGTCACAGAGCAGCTGTATTTGTACTGACATTAGATTACACACAGGTGCTCTCTATTTAGTCATTAGCACTCATCAGGCAACGTCTATGTGCAACTGACTGCACTCAGACCAAAGGGGGCTGAATAATTACGCACACCCCACTTTGCAGTTATTTATTTGTAAAAGATGTTTAAATCATGTCTGATTCTCGTTCCACTTCTCACGTGTTCACCACTTTGTGTTGGTCTTTCACCTGGAATTACAATAAAACTGATTCATGTTTGTGGCTGTAATGTGACAAAATGTGGGAAAGTTCAAGGGGGCCGAATACTTTTGCATCCACTGTATTTACAGCCACTCTTTGGCTGGTGTGAAATGATGATCTGACAGTCAGAAAAGCTCGTTTTCTATCCTTCTTGAAACTGTTTGTTGCATGAAGTCAGTCGAGAACACGTTTTTCCCCTCGAGCGTTTTGTGGTTTGCAATCAAATTATCAGTGAAGTTCACTCTTTTTGTCCAAATGAGGGCAGTGATGGTGTCACACACGGAGCTGATGTTGGTGAAAAAGTAACATACGCGTCTCTCCAGGACTCATATTCACAATCCCCTCGCTTAGCTCCGAATCAAACCTAAAGTGCATTAGCAGGGAGTCCCAGCTAACACAGAGTTAAAACTGATGCTTCAACGTTTCTCTTGTTCCACACGTTTAAGCTCAGAGCTAAAACACTTCATGAATAACTTATAATTGTGAGTTTTAGTCCCAACTTTAAGGGGAAATTCTTAAAAACTAAGACTTTTCATAGGATGTTGTCACCAGGAAACAAACTCTTAGTACTTCAGAGTTTTGTGAATCTGGGCCCAGGAGATGATGCTCCAACATTTCCTTCTAAGCAACATCACTGACGTAAACCACAGACGGAGGTTGGAAGGACGATGAATGCACACGTTAGTGAACCTGGAGATGTTTCCCAGTCATCTACCACACGGACAAACACGATGTGAAAGTAAAGTGAAGCTACTTGCATGAGAGTCAGACAGGAAAATGGTGCATGCCAACCCTTTAGGGTTAAACTAGGAAGAACAAAAGACAGAACAAAAGAATGAAAGAACTAAAGAACGGCGCTGTGACACAAACGACGCTTATTTAAGACTGAAGATACAAACCTCCAACATTAAATTGCTATGTCTGATATAAATTGTTTCACCCTCAAGTTTCTTTGATCTTTTCTGTGGAGATGAGGAAACAGGAAAACACTGGTTTAACATAACAACTGGTTTGAACATTTCACATGTGATTCTGAGCAGCGTCCCGTGAGCACGACTGACCAATGACACGAGCCGTATCAAAAACGAGCTGTGCAATCACAACAACGATGCAGGCTGCAGCCCGACTGCGTCCAGCTCAGTGAAGTTAACAGCAGCCATGTGTTTGACGCAGCAGGCTGGGACCCAGTTCCTCTCCATCCCCACACTCAGCGAGCTGGTGGAGGCGCTCTTAACTTAAGGCACAAACACTGGAGATTCTGAGGAACCTCGCATTTTACGACTAAAACAGGAAGTTGGCTTGTTATCAGCCTCTGCAGTGATTTATACCGCTACCAGCTGAATGCATCCATCACCTGTTATTACATGCACCGATGATTCAACACTGATCTTATTCTTCTTTCTTAATAGAACTAAATAAATATTTCATATTGATCATTGCTGACACAGTCAGTGTGAAATATACTGGACACAAACATGGAGGCACCCTTACAGCATCGTTGGTGCAGATTTAATGTTGGAAGGCTTCATAACCTGATGTGTCCACACAGAAATATGTGGGGATCCCAGGGGAACTAGGTCGCATATCTGCTGCACATGGAAGGCACATTCTGTACATGCAAAGACTGCTGCAGTGCGGTGTGCAGGAAGTGCAGGATGATGCGTGCCTGTCTCCTGAGTCAGATCTGGAACTAATGCTTTCAAAAAATCAAACAATATTCAGTGATGACTATTTCAGGTGTCTCGTAGATTGATGAAAATACCTGAATGCCTCTCCATGCCATGAGCCTAGCTGTTTTAATTTAAATATCATCTGCATTCAGTTTAAAATATGTGTGTGGACAGTCAGAATGGTGAGAAGGCAACAGGAAAACATTTCAATCATAGTTCAATTTAAAGCCCTCATTCCAAAGAACATAAGGACATGATGTGAAATGTAAATAAATGTATAAATAGGATTCAATGATTTTCAACTCTCACATATTTTACTCTCAGCTCAGAAAACAGTTTAAACTGAGACGTTTTAATATTTTATGAAAAATAAGCTCCTTTTGAATTTGACGGCAGAAAAACATCCAAAAACAAGGCTGGAGAAGTCAGTGGTACTAAGAGGAAACAGCTGGCTATGTCAAGCAACGAAGAAGCCGTGTGTGGATATGATGCAGAAAGGCTGAAGCCTTCTCTGTGCAAAGGTTAATTAAATGGACTAAGGAACCTGGTCCATAGAAACAAAGCCTGCATCCCTGCTGGTACGGGGGTTAGGGTACACACACGTTTTAGTGTAACATCTGCTCCTATCCAGATGTTGTTATCATGGAAGAGCTCAAACTGCACGTATTACCACAACATGGCTTCATACTGTCCAGACTGGCCTGAACTATCCAGACCTTTGAGTAGCTGAGAACATTTGGGCCGCCACGTAATGACCAAACTAAAAACACAGAGGACTGCCGAGCAGCCACAGAGCTGCACAGCACACTCAAACAGCTGCAAAGCTGCAAACACGCTCCTGTCCCAGCTCTGTGCACACGTGTTAAGTTTACACAGAACCAGTGTTTGTCATTCAAATGTGAAAACGTCTCAGTTTAAACATTTTGCTCTTTTATGTTTTACTGTGAATAAAATACCTGTTTATGGCTTTTTCTTTATCCTGACATTTTTGGAACTGGGGCTGTACCGTCCCAACACATTACTGGTTATAGAAGCCCACTTTAGCCCACTTTAGCCTCCTTTAGCCCCCTTTAGCCCACTTTAGAGGCTCAGACTTATTTACACATCCAGCACTTACATAAAGAAAGAAACTACTACAATAATATAATAATAATAACAACAATAATCATAATAATAACAGTAATAATATGAGAGAGCCACTTTGTCCAAGAGCTGCAGGCGATGAGAGAAACAGTTCAAACTTGCAAAGTTGAACGATTCATGATTCAACTTCAGAAAAGCTCAGAAAACACAGCAGCATTCACAGAGAAGCAGGCAGCAGAAATAATGAAGCAACCAAGCAGCAAATCACTGAAAATAAAGATGATGTGCAGCTGATGCAGGATCACAGCAGTGACACGCTGACCTTCCTCACTCGAACCATCTCCATCTTTCTGTCCTGCAGAGAGTGCTGCTCTCACCAGAGGAAACACAGGAACATGTTACTGACACTCAGCACACACACACGCGCGCGCGCGCACATACACACACACACACACTCGCTTAAGTCCCATTTGGGGTCGCATATCTTAACTCCCACCCTTTGGGGACACCACTTTCTGTATGGTTTAGAAGCAAGCTGGCAACTCAGTTTTACTCCTCCAAGACCACAGAAATAAAAAATCACTTGAGATTTTCATTTTAAGCAACATTTGTTCAGACAGTATTTTTACCTTCCCATTGGGGACTGGGAATGTTTAATGTCCCCTTTGGGGTCTTCAGCGATACACAGATAAACAAACTATTTTATGCCACTTTTGGGGACCTTATTTCCATTTGGGGTCTTCAGCAACACACACATACACAAGTTATTTTATGTCAGTTTTGGGGATATTACTTCCCTTAAAGGCAATTCCTTCAAAGTACAATGTAAGGTTAACTACCCAATCTAACAATAATCTAAACAATAATTAAGGTCTCCATTTATCTTGAAGAAATCAAAACTATGTCCAACGTCTCGGCCACAGAACAATTTAAATTTTTGACTGCATTTATTACTACTGTGTTGTTTTGGGAGTTTATATGCACATCTGTACTATTGAGTGTTTGTTACCAGCAAATTGTAAGGCAAGAAGTCCCTGGTCCCCTGTCTTCATCTTGATCTGTTTTCTTATTCTATTGTGTTTTTGTTGCCTCCATATCTGAAAGAAGGGACTCAATCTCATTGCTTGAGGAATCCGGATTTTGCAGATCAATTTTTTTTTTACGTTTCAGGCATTTCTGATGATGCTGCTTCAGCTTGGTTAGTCTTGAGTAGATAAACATAAGTTAAATAGGCAAACATTAGACAGTTAACCTAGTTTTTATATTCTATTTAAACTAAAAAAGAAATTTCTAATTTCAACTATGAATTGTTAACACAGATAATTTGTACACAATTACTAAGGGTTCATTTGATTTGCAGAAACTATACAAACTTTGAAGCAAACCTATCATAAAAGATTTAATTTAATTATTAATAAACACTGCTTTAACCTACATTAGAACCAATCAAATTATCCTTTACCTCAGGGCTCCAATAAGTACAGTATTAAAGATCTGTGAGTGATAAGACAAGCTGTACGATTTTAGAATGGATATCTTAATTTTAGTTTTCACTGATGTTACGAGTACATTTAACATGAATAACAAATAGACAAGAGACAATTGAAAACTGCCAAAAAAGGTGACTCTTATGACTTCCGGGGACATTTTTAAAAAAAATGCACTGCGTTAACCTGAATGAGGACAATCAAAAGGATATACATAAATGAAATTGAATTGAATTGATATAGTACCAGAGTACAGTGATCATTAACTGATCGTCATTAACGATCAGTGACCATTAGCGGTTTTGTCACTGATCTCAAGGGTAGATTAATACTAAATACAGAAATATACCTCCATTTAAAAATTGCAAAAACATATCCAACTATAGTTATTGGTACACGTGACTTGTATGACTTTTGGGGACGTTTCTAACACAAATACACTCCACTTTAACCTAAATGGGGACATTCAATGGGAAACTTCCCTTAGGGAACTGGTAAATACAATGAACTCGGATTATTAAACATATGCATATGTTGAAGTATGTGTAATGATTTGGGGGATGGATTGCTTTATCTTAGTCCTCATTCTGATTGGTATTTGTTTCATATTTTCAAATCTTAGACATAATGAAGGGTTTTACAACATAACTCTTACTTGAGTGTGGTGATCATTGATAAATTGTTCTCCGACTTCATGTATAGATTTATACAGTAAAAGAGACACGATACCATTTTTTAAAAAAAAATACAAAACAATATACAACTATAGTCACTAGTATGCCATATTCTTATGACTTTTGGGGACGTTTCTAACACAAATACACTCCACTTTAACCTAAATGGGACATTCAAAATCCTGCAGCTTATTTATGTTTCTTTGTTTCAGAATAATAAATAAATAAATTAAACAAATAACATAATATTCCTTTT
The DNA here is from genome assembly GCF_963576455.1 of Neolamprologus multifasciatus. Lineage (NCBI taxonomy): Eukaryota > Metazoa > Chordata > Actinopteri > Cichliformes > Cichlidae > Neolamprologus > Neolamprologus multifasciatus. Next base: position 35,362,447 of record NC_140459.1, on the reverse strand, counting down.
TATGAAGCTTATATATTTTTTTCCGTTTCATTAGCCTCTCTTAATTAACAAGATAATCCTCATTGTTAGCTTGCACATGAAAAACTTAAGGATGCTAATAAACATCCTTTTTTATTTTAGAATCATAAAAGCATAAAAAAAATGAAATCCCCTAAAATATTGAAAGTTTGGTTCATTCAAACATGCCTTGATTTTTAATCCAAGACATCTCTGAATGTGTAATTTACACGTGGCTAGCTTTTTCGGGCTAATTAGCTCAAGTCTTTTTTTTCCAAATTATCAAGAGCACATCTAGCAAACCAGTATTAGCATTTATTACTAAATAACTTTCTTACATTCAAACAGAAAATGCTGAAACTTTTCAGCAGAAACCTTAAGATATAGGTATAAGAAACTAAAAAAGTTTTAATCACTTTTCATACCTTTAAAGCTGCTCTACATGCTGCTGCTTCCACACACCTCCATGGCTGCGATCAAGGCCTATGGTGACATAGAGGTCTTACCTCACCTCCCCTACCTTTAGGCTGTCCCTGCTGTGTCCCTCTTCACTCTCACACACACGAACTCCAGACCTGCATTCATCTCTTTCCTCTGATCCCCCCCACCCGACAGACATACAAAACTCTAAACATTGCCCTTTGACTGACTGCCCCACCCCCACTTGCACACGAACTCTTTCCCGAAAGCACTCTGATTGTATGACACTAGTGTTTATTGTATTATGTTGTACATAGGACTTTTGTTTTGTTTTTATCTTTAAGTTGTTCACTGTACACTGTAGACCGTGGGAGCATTACAATTTAAAAATCCTGTGTATCATCTGTACATATGGGTTTTCACAATAAAGCTGACTTTGAATTTGACTTGAGTCAAACTCTGCACATATCTCTAAGGCCCAGTCAACCATGCTACAGAAGCTAATCTTTCCCGCTTGTATCCAGGATATAATTTTTTTTCTGTCATGATCCATATTCAATGACCATAGTCTTACACAGTTTTTGATCAGCTCTTAAAGAGACTTTGGTGAGAATTAAGTTTTATGCCATATGCTTGTGACTTATGCTTTTTAGGCAGTATTTTACATACTGCCTAAAAGGTATTAACATTGAAATTTAAATTTAGCTCAGCTGTTTCACCAAATTTTGGATCCTTGCACCATTCAACAGAAATTCAAGAAACATCTTAAATATGTTGCAATACAAGTATCAAGAATTTAGAGTAATTTATGTCAAGCTGCAGTTCAGAAAGCAAATATGAACCTAAAGTGCTCCATTATTTCATGTATCTGCTTCACATCATGCCAAATAATTCTTTAAAAAATGTTAAAATTATTTATATCATAATTACGTGAAATATGACTCTTTTGTATTTTCTAGTGTCTTCTTTACCCTTTGAAAATATAATCTACTTTCTAACAAATAGTCTACTAATTTCTATTATTTAGTCAAGAGAACAAATGTTTGTTTATTTAAAACCATTCATACAAAAGAATGTTGAATAAGATTTTCAACAAAGATCAGTATATTAAAAGAAATCTTACACTATAATAATATAAGGGTTAGGGAGAGGTAATACACACACAAAAAAATCCAAGAAATGTCACTTTTGAGGACAGTGGAAATTTTTGGCAATTTCACACACTTCCACTAGGGGCAACATAGAGTTATACACAGATTGCGAAAAATTTTGGGGGCAATGTCATACACATACACAAAAAATCTAAAAAATGTCACTTTTGGGGACAGGTGAGATTTTTGGATTAAAATATGTTTTAGAGCATGCTGAACGTTGTTAGAGGTAAATCTAATTGGGGACGGTGGTTTTGGTCCCCAAAGGGAGAGGTGTCCCCAATTGACTGGTGTGTGAGCTGATAGAAGTCCCCGATTTTGACACAAGCAAACTCACACACACACACACACGCACACACACACACACACACACACAGACACACACACACACACACAGATATTTCTTACACACTATATGATCATATGCAGATTCAGTTATAACGTCTTTAATCTTTAAGTGCTCTGATCCATCATGCATCAGGTCTGATCATGTCAGGAAAACAAACCTGGCTTTTTCGTTCTTTCTCCCCGTTAGTGATGGCCACAGACGGGGCATGCCTCCGCTCTCTCCTGCCCACCGTCTAGTACATTAAACAAAACTCACATGCTGAGGATCATCAGGAAAAACAGGACAACAGCCTTCATATAGTTACAACCACAGGTGAAGTAGCCAGAGCTGTGTTCACTTTGCAAATGCAAATAAAGTTGTAGTCCAGCGTAGTACAACAGCTTCTACCTGGCACAGCTGAAGGCAAGCAGCAGTTAATTTCCAATCAGCATTTTAAACAAACTGAGTCCACAGTATTTTCCAGGAAGAGAGGAGAAAAACTGTGATCACTTCCTTTATACAAAGTTATACAGGAAAGGGCCTTAAACTGTGCTGTAAATGTGCAGCGCTCACCCAGTCCAGCTGAACCTCTCTCTCTCTGGGTTGCTGTGGTCTTGTGAATCTCAGATTATAAATTAAGCCGAGGTATTTTCCCCAATAATAAGCAGAGTTACAGCTCGGTGGTCCCCTACCTTAATCTCTGGAGTAGACTTGGCACTGTGGCTCTTGACGCTGTCAGTTTTCAGGCATTCTGCCTGTAACTCTGCCTTTCTGCTGGAATATCGGTGTCCTCTGGGCGTGGAGACATCGTGGTGGTGAGAACGCGGCAGGGTGGGTAGCAGTGGTGACGGGGTGGCCTCCCCAGGTGACACTGGTGACATAACAGGGGCACTGACGGGACGACTGGACTTGTTGTCGGGAGTCGACACCATTGCTAGAATGGAAGAAACGATAGCCTCGCTTTGTTTTTGGAAACTATTCAACAATAATTCTTTATGATGTCATGTATCAATAAACACTACTCATTAATGTACCCAAGGGTTTAGGAAGCAAGTCAACTGAATCAGCTCAAAAGTACTCGTACTACAGAAGTACCCAGTCTGAGTGCATCGTGTGCTGCTGATGGCACAGATGCCACTGTGCTCCTGGCAGTTATCTGTGTGAATCTTTGTATAGAAATGTCCTGAAACATCAAAGCCACCAGCTGACTGTGAAAAGAAGCCGACACAGAACACACTTGTACACGTGAACACACTGATTAACCCTAAACCTGTTGCTGGCGTCAAACAGGTGTTTGCAACTTTTCCTCCAACATCTGTAACTCCTGGACTCAACTGAAAGAATCACAACAGGTTGTGAAACTCTGAGCTTTTTAGTCATATTAGGGTCATTACAGTAAACCCGTGTACGGCGCCGCAGCAGCCCTGCAAAGATCACGGTCTGCTGAGAGCCCGCCTCCTCCTGCTCCATCCATGTGATGCAAGAGGTGCAGGGAGGCATTCCTCCTCCCCCCTCCTGGCCAGCTGTGTCTCAATCTTATTCCACAACTTAGAGACTCACATTACTTACACTCTCATGACACACACACACACACACACACGCACACACACACACACTATCTTGGTCTGCTGCCTCTGAACATGTCCTGTATCATTAGCTGCTCAGTAACATTTAATTATTGTGTTACTTGTGCTCATGTTGGTTGTTGTTGTTGGTCAGCAGGTGATGAAGCAGATTTTCCCTCTTCTTCTGTTAACTTCCTGCCAAATTCTCTTTCTTTTGCCTTTTGTTGTCACGGAGACGGCTCTGGGGACTCGGGGTCCGTGGGCAGTGGGGACTGTGACTGTTGTTGTTATTATTATTATTATTTGGTGTGTTGTCTGCACTGCCCCTGTGCACATCTGTATGTAGGCAGGTATGTGTGTGTGTGTGTTGCCTTTCTTCTGTGGCCAAGTTACAGGCACCTTCAGCCCTGGGGGCGTGGCCTGACTTGAGGGCTCGTTGGGGGAGCTATTTAGAAGAGCGATGGAGCTTCCACCGACGCGGGATTATTGCGTTTGACTTCACGTCAGTCTTCGAGCACAGTCAAGTGTGAGTGTATACCTGCTGGGATAAGTGTGTAACGGCTGCCTCTATTGTTTCCCCTCAGGAGGAGTGTGGACGAGGAGGAGCAGTGAGCACGGGGAGTGCAGGGACACTGGGGCAGAGAGCACTACACGGGAGTCTGGGACACTGGGGATTTATTGTTGTTTACTTCACCACTCTGTAAATAAACACTGTTGCACTGAAGAGTCCGGCGTTTGGGTCCTGTTTCCCCACGGTCTGCCAGCCGTGACATCTGTCTGCCGTAACGACCATAATATCAGTGAAAAAGCACAGATAATTTCAGGAACTGTTGGAATTTTTCAATTGCACCAGTGGGTCAAGAGTTACGGTAGTTTTGGCTAAAACCGATGGCGGCATGGGCGCACCCAACCGTTTTATACATGCAGGTCTGTTGTAGCTATTTGGACTCGTAGGCCAGACTGAAAAGCATGAGTGCAGCAGAGTCAGTTTGTTGTAAAGGCGTACCTCCATCCAGGCTGCGAGAGTTCCTCTTGCTGGACGAGCGCTGGAAAAGGGGAGCTGGTCTGTCGATCAGAGAGCTAGCCTGTCTGGTCTGCGCCTGAGTCCGGCCGCTGTAACGAAACTTCGAGCCCAACGCTAGGAACTTCCTCGGAGTGGTGGCCATCTCAGAGGAGGTCAGCCTGCACATAAGAATATTGATCTTCAGATCTGAAAACGCCACAGCTCCTTCAGAGATGCAGCACGATGAGAATACCTGAAGAAGGTGTGATGCTCGACACACACTTTCCACAGCTTTTTGGCTGCCTTGTAGTTGGGAAGCTTGAACCCGATGGCACTCTCATAATGTTCCACCTGTTAGGACAGACACAAACCTGCTGTGAACAAGACTGACAGAGCTTAGAAGGACGTCAGGGAAAAACAAACAGGTTTACCTCGGATGGTCTTATTTTAATGAAGAAGCTGCTTCGTTTGTATGAGACTTTGAGGACTTTGGGCCAGGGGAAACGGTTGATCCTCAGTTTATCTTTGTAAACCATCAGACCACTGGCACACACCCCCAGTATGATGTCAACTCCATCCAGATCCTAACAGATATTCAGAATGAAAGAAGTAACTCCTAAAGCAATGTAGGAAAATAAATAAACAGGAGATACTAAATGTTTCTGAAAACATCAGCCCAGTCAGCACGCAGCGGTCTAAAGGAGGCTCCTGGGATCACTACGCCTGCTTAGGTACATTTAGTTCATCTGGACTGTGAAGCTCTTTTCTGACTGTACATGTGCTGCTCCCAAGCATCCACAGGGGGGCAGTATCATCTTCAAAGTGCTCCTATATTTATTTTTAATACCTGCTCTGATGTGAGGAGAATGACCTTATTTCTGATGTGCACACTATCACGCTGCACAGACGCCACATAACAAACCAGTTTCTCACAGAGAGCACCACATTCACGCCGACATGTACGAGGACAGGTTCTCTGTGAAGTACGTGAACGACCTACTCCCAAAGTTAGCTTCACTACTCACTATTTAGTGATTGGAGCAGTTAAAATAGTCTATAAGGAATAATAATAAGCTGAGGATGCTCACCTTGGCCTGGTGGAGGTCCACTCCATACATGGAAAGTTTCTTGGCGTTCTCCAGGAACATCAGATCTGCCTGCGCTGGGCTCATGGATCTGCGACGGCACAAGAAATCAAAATCTTTAGCTTCTGTGACGCTGATTGAATCCACACTTAGATGTTAGAAGCTGCTTTACTACATGTTTCACTTTAGAAACAAGTGTCTGCAAAGAAAGTTACATCTTGATGCTCATGTTAGTGATGCTGTGACTTCTCCGTCTATCGCATGTGACCGATCAACGGCTTCGTGCAAACCTGAGATACTGACAAGTGTTTTATCTGGACGTGGACATAATGTGCAAACTCTCAGCTTTCATTTGAAGGTATTCACATCCAAACTGGATGAAGGGTTTATGAGCTTCAGCTCCTTAACATGTGCCACCCACTGTTTAGAGTAAAGTAATTGGACAGTTGATGGACAGGCTGCTTCATGTGCAGGTGTGGGTGATTACGCCGTTACGTCGTTATCAATTAATCAGATAAAAGGCCTGGAGTTGATTTGAGTGAACAGAACAGACAACATGTGGTCAAAGGAGCTCATGCAGGTGAAACAGGCCGTCCTTAAACTGTGGAAACAGAAAAACTCATCTGAGAAATGGTTCAAATATTAGGAGTGGGGAAATCTACAGTTTGGTGCATCCTGAGAAAGAAAGAAAGCACTGGTGAACTTTACATAAATCCTCTGCAATAAGTGAGACAGTGGCCCAGCAGTCACTCCAAGAGTGTACTGGGTTCAAATCCACCATCATCCCAGTGATCCCAGTGAGAATGTGGTCGCCCTGGATCTGGAAGAACATGGATGGATCTACAACTAATGAAATAAGAGTCCCACTGGGCGACTGACCTATATGTGCGGTGCAGCTCCATCATTTTGTCCTCCAGCTCCTTGGTTTGACCTTGGGCCATTTTCATCTCTTTAGCATATTCACTGCCGTGCACTTCGGGGTCATATTCACCAAGTTCTGACTGCAGAGCGTAGGAGCCCAGCAGAGCCAGAGTAACGAAGGAGCAGGGAAGGCGGCCCTGGAGGATGTCCTTTCGCAGTTGGAGACAAAGATAGTATCTGCAATGACATGCAGTCCTCACATTAATCATAGATCGATGGTACCTGGATTAACACAGTCGTGCTGTGAGATGTGTTAAAGCCCCAGAAGACTATGGTGGAAACCAGAGTCGGAGCTAAACTCGCATGAACACATCAAAGGTGTATTTGATCCAGCTCTGACTCAGAGGCTGGTCGTTTGTTCCCGGGAAAAATCGCTTCACCTACTGAAATAATACATAACCACTGTCAATCTGGAGAAGGTTAAATAAAACTGAAACATGGAGGCTCCACAGGTTAGAAACAGATGCAGCTTGGATTCATCTGGAAGCTCTGAAGCCTGATAAACTGGATGGATTTTCATCCTCGTGGGAACTAAAAACACACACATGGACTACACACCCCACCACTGTGTGACACAAAACTGTTTTCACTAGTGGGAGACTGGACATGTGCGTACCTTGTGATGTCTTCTGACAGCTGGGCTGGGTCCGGTGGGTAGAACTTTACATTGAAAGTGAAATTATAGTTGGCACCTTGAGAAAGAAAGGAAGCAGTGATTAAACAAAGACCCAGACTGGTCAGAGTAATGAACATGTGTGCAAAAATCTTTATTTCCCTGCTCACACAAATCTACGATTTATGAAACGTGGCTAATTTTATTAATGAGTCTAAATCAACAGGCTCAAATCTCAATCTGCATGCTGCCACACTCGTGCTTCTCTTTATAAGGAAACACATTTGTCTTGAAGCGCAGTGGTCAAAGCAAAAAAGCAAGAGAATGTGAAACTACAGCGTCCATGTGGAGACAAAACAGTGACGGTTAAAAGTACAAACGCTGCTGAATATCGTTTCTCCTCAGATACTCTCTGTGTGTGAGAAAACATGAGGACAGACAGACCTAATCTGCCAACTCACAGCAATGACTGTTTGTGCGTGAGGCTCAGTGTCACAGAGACAAACACAGAGTTGAGCTCACCTTGTACCTGCCGGCGGATCTCTTTGGTCAGGTCCATCCAAGTCTAATCAAGAAAATGTCAAATGCAGTTTAAGCTTTAGTGATCAATAACAGGGCAAAGGGTTCATCTAATCATCAATGACGTGAATGATATCTGCTAATGGAACAGTGAGACACTGACGCTCACCTTCATAGTGGGAGTTTCCCAGATCGCCAGGCCGTAGTAGTCTTTCTCCAGCAGGTTCAGGTGGTCGCACACTTTCATGAACAGCTCCTGGCCTTTAGCGTGTTTCTATCACACAAA